>NW_015544725.1:0-1325 GCF_001515605.1 Sinocyclocheilus anshuiensis | reverse complement strand
CTCATTTGCATTTAAAGAGACAGGCCCGAAAAACAGCGTGTTTCTCGTGTGTTCATTTTTAAAATGATAATAAATGATCTGTGGGGTATTTTGAGCTGAAACTTCACAGACACATTCTGGGGACACCAGAGACTTATATTACATATTTTTCCTGTTTTCATAAATTACATACAAATTCATGTAAAATTACGAACAATATCTGTAAATTAACAACTTGACCATTATTTTAAGGATTATTTAATTAATGACAAATTACAGTATTTCAAATTTTTTAATACGGGAAAATTACCTAATGTATACAGTATTTTTTCTGTTTTCTTAAATTACATACAAATTCATGTAAAATTACAAACAATATCTGTAAATTAACAACTTGACTGTTATTTTAAGCATTATTCCATTAATGACAAATTACAGTAATTCTCATTTTTTTATACAAAAATTTACTGTATTATTTATAATCTGTATACAAAAATAAACAAATATAATCTGTAATTAAATAATGTAGCTCATTATATTAAAGGTTTATGTCCATACTAGCAATTTAATGTTCTTTTTTTGTCATTTTAAAGTAAATCTTTAGTTTTATATTTAGCTGTATTTTTACATTCAAACTCTGTAATTTTATATAGAATAGAAATAGTATATATATAGAATAGAAAATCAGCCTTAAAATCCACAAATCATGTAACGTGCAATAAAAAAAGTATTGCATTAAAAATGTTTTCTTTTTATAAAGAAAAAAATCAACCAATAAAGAGTGAGTGTATAAAGTAGGCATACCAATGGGGCATGTTAATATTAATAATAAAAAGTCTATTAATTATGTCATTCATTAAAGAATTAAGAAGTATCATTATCTTACTTACCATTGTTCTAGGTTTGTGCCAGTTCTGCTCCATTCAGTGCAGCTCTGTACATCAAATGACGACGCGTTTTAGTCGCAGTCCTCTCTGGCGGAATATAATAGTTTAGTGTGAGGAGCAGGGCATAATTTAAGTTGTTAAACGCTGCAAATACTATCCCGGGCGCGCATTTCTCATTCAAATAAACACGCATAATCGGAAACACGGCATGTTGCAATCTATGACGAAACCGGCGAGAGCCAATGAGCGTTTGATATCGCTGCTGTAAAACTTGTTGTAAAACTCCTTAACGGCTAATTTTTTAATTATTACTATAACTACAGAGGAAGGAGATATATATCGCTGAATGGTTTGAATTTGGATCTGTTCCTCACACAAAGCATCACACGTATACCGAAAATCTGAATAAAAATTAAATACTTTTATGATCATGTTATTTAATGCTTGTGCATGACAGCA
>NW_015544724.1:349-602 GCF_001515605.1 Sinocyclocheilus anshuiensis | reverse complement strand
TTGTGTGAAAGCATGGTAATTTGCATATGGAACTTGAATCAAAATCACTAATGATTCTAAGAATCCTGATGATCCGACGATAGCTGCTCGCATCTCAACTTGTCTAATAGACATTTCTTGCTGGATGAAGGACCATCAGATTCAACTCAACCTTGCTAAGCCAGAACTGCTTGTGGTTCCATCAAACCCATCGTTTCATCACAATTTCACCATCCAGTTAGGCACATCAACCATAACTTCTTCAAAAACAGCT
>NW_015544724.1:0-141 GCF_001515605.1 Sinocyclocheilus anshuiensis | reverse complement strand
GTCCAGGCTGGACTATTGCAATGCTCTCTTGGCAGGTCTTCCAGCCAGTTCTATCAAACCTTTACAATTAATCCAGAAGGTGGCAGCAAGATTCATTTTTTAACGAGCCAAAAAGAATGCACGTCACACCTCTGTTTATCA
>NW_015544723.1:1463-1661 GCF_001515605.1 Sinocyclocheilus anshuiensis | reverse complement strand
GATGAGGGGACTAGAGGGGAAAGGAAATTGTAGTGAGAGAGAGAGGAAGAAAAACACAAAGCGAGACACAAAGGAAAAAAAAAACAAACAAACACACAAAGAGCCACAAGGACACCGAATGAGGTGAGACAGCAAACGAGTGTCACATGTGTGGAGTACCTCCTCTCTACTAGAGGTTGGTCCTAGCAGTGCGGCGGA
>NW_015544723.1:0-214 GCF_001515605.1 Sinocyclocheilus anshuiensis | reverse complement strand
ATGGTGAATCGTGGGCGTGTGTCAGCATTATCCCCCTTTGGCCCTGAGGCACTACGAGCTTTGGCGCAGTGAGGGGCTCAGGGACATATGTGAGGACGCCGTCTTTGAGATGCAGCATGTGCTTGATAGAGTTGAGTGTGCGGAGATCATAGGAAGTGGCTAGGTTGGTGGTGGGAATGGGATGAGTTAATGGGTCTGACAGGTGGGCTGCAAT
>NW_015544722.1:0-858 GCF_001515605.1 Sinocyclocheilus anshuiensis | reverse complement strand
GAAGTCACCACAAGTGAGGCTGGATCCAAGCTGTAGTAACATTGGAATGGGTAACCTGAGAAGGAAAACAAGGAAAACAAAAGGAGAAGGATTAGCATAGATGCTGTTCATATTATTTCAGGCAAAAGATGATCATGTGCATTTATTACTATTTCATCACTGGAGTACAAGGTTATGAGATGTGTTATGTGAATGCTTAGCTAAAAAGATGTATTTTTAATCTAGATTTAAACAGAGAGAGTGTGTCTAAGCCCCAAACATTATCAGGAAGGCTATTCGAGAGTTTAAGAGTAAAATGCGAAAAAGCTCTGCCTCCTTTACTGGACTTCGATATCTTGGGTACTATCAATTGTCCATAGTTTTGTGACATTATTTAGCTTACCTTGCTATTATTTGGTTAAATCACAATTCGATTTTATTCTAGATCCCTTAGTAAACATATTATTTGTCCTTCTGATTGGCCAGCTATCCAGTGCGTTGTGATTGGCCGAATACCTCAAGCGTGTGACGGAAATGTTACGCCACTTACCACTGTAAGGCCTCTGCGAATATCGCACAAATGAACGATTGAATCTCCGCATTCCACCGGAAAAACTAAGGACTCTCCTCCCCAGCTATCTACGGTCGTAAAGAAGATCAATGATCAACAGGGCACCTAATTGTCTGGACCTGCTTCCGGTCAAGGCCTGGTCCTTATCCCTTAGGGGGATCTGAACTGCTTAAACCCTAACTATCACCAGGAGAGAAGAAACTCCCTCTGTCTGAAGACCCTTCAAGGACCAGATGTGCAGTGTAACATTGACCGGCTTCAGTATAAATAAACCAGCTAATAAACAACAGAACAAAGAACATGGTATC
>NW_015544721.1:1032-1268 GCF_001515605.1 Sinocyclocheilus anshuiensis | reverse complement strand
TAAACTGCTAGCAACTGTTAGGCTATCAGGAGCACCCCATTATTACCATGCCAGAATACTTTATGCTAAAGGACATCATACTGTAAAGTTACATTAATACATTTAGCAGACAGATATTCGCATGGATTTATAGTTTAGGTAAGGAGGGAGAGCAGACAGCAAAACAAAAATATGAGTCAATTCAATAGTGTGTTCAGTAGGCTATTAGGATTTTTCAATAAAGGTATTGGACTGAT
>NW_015544721.1:0-979 GCF_001515605.1 Sinocyclocheilus anshuiensis | reverse complement strand
AATTTTTATAAATAGGCACTTAAACACCATTTTTTTAAAATATATTTGTATGAAAAATAGGTTTGTTACATCTTTGGTATTTAAGTCATTTTAAGATAAATAACATTCTGTGCAAACAAATTAAAATGAGGTGGTTGTTTTGCAACTAGATTGACACAGTTCTGTTCATAACGGTAGACCTGCTGGTGAAGAAGTGACAGGTACAAGAAAAAAACACATATACGCAAAGGATGTACAGAGATATTGGGGAAAATGAAGAAATGGAAAATGGAAGTGAAGGTGCAGTTCAAGAACCTTAAATTATGTTGCACAGCTCCAGCCTAAGGGTTTAGACCTTTGTGATGGCCATACAAATAATAGGGTTGTTTGTGGTTTCAGAATTTGTTGTGGGTGTATAGGATGGCCTGGATGAGTATGAGATTTCCCAGCCTGAAATTGTGTCCCAGTCCGGCCCTGCTCTTAGTTCAGGCCTGGTTTCAAGGGGATGATAGTGAAAGCAAGAGCTAAAGAAAGCAAGAGCACCCGCAGCTGAAGCTGTAATAAACAGATTTGGCAAACTATCTAGTGCACATTTGTGTTTGCGCTCCGGAGAGCATAACAGGTTTCCATTTACATTTTTACAGCGTTCAGCAATGTAGCCAATCACATACATACCTGTTGATTTATTGAACGCAATGACCAATCAGAGGCATTAAAGTTAGAACCCATTCAACGCTTAAAACGCTGGAGTTTTTGTCCAGTGCTCAGTTCTGCAAGCTCGAGAACCATCTTATTATAACGATGTAAATAAAAGATTAATTGTGCAGTACAGAGAGATTCATTGATTATAACGGAACTTTGTGAGATCGCAATCAGCTAAGACGAATGACATGTTTTTAGGGAGCTCTCTTTGCACGTTTTATGTAGGCTATATGTAATGTATGTTATCCATATCGGCCTATTTGTATAAAACTTTTGTTTTTCACGCTACAGGCTGGAA
>NW_015544720.1:0-477 GCF_001515605.1 Sinocyclocheilus anshuiensis | reverse complement strand
TTAAGAAAAAATGTGCCATTCACTGCGCCTAAAATGTATAATTGATATATATGTATATATATATTATTGGAAAGGTGATTTGCAAAGATTCATTAAAAACCCTTTATAGGGTACAATGGGGCTAAAGGAACACCTAAATAAAAAATGTGCCATTCACTTCACCTAAAATGTATAATTGCAGAAAAAAAATATTGTTTGTATTGAACAGATTTTGTGTGATATTAAATCAGGTGGCAAGGGCGGCCTATTACCCCACACATGGGGCAAAAGGCTCACTGTATTGATACAAATACTTCAGCTAAAATTATTTATTTATTTCATTTAAAATGTCTAAGTTCATACTTGTTCAAAACAGTCACTTTAGCAAAGTTTGTACTATTTTTTGCTTATTTTGAAAAATAAAAGTATTAATTTTTCCCCCAATAAATATGATGTCATTAAAATGTGTTAATATAAAAATATATATTTTAAAATACA
>NW_015544719.1:259-4129 GCF_001515605.1 Sinocyclocheilus anshuiensis | reverse complement strand
TCTGATATGACTTAATATATAATCAGCATCAAACAAACAATAAAATTAATATTCTCAAGGATTAAAGATTAAACAGAAAAAAATAAAAATGATTGCACAACCATCAATTAGGTGGCGATATGCACTAAGCATGTAAACGACCATTGAACAAAAGAAGAAGAAAGAAACAGCATGGCGCACTTTTTCTTATCATCTGTTTCCATAGTGACTCGTCGATTCGTCGCTGTGTTGTCTTGAGTCTAAACCAGGAACATACTCTGAGTTGAATGAACTTACTCCCAGACGCGTTTTTGGAACCACATACCTCGAGTAAGCAAGGTTTGGGGTTAATCAACCAAAAGTTCAGGGTTTAGCTGATGGTGAGTTAACCGTGCTTTCTGGAATACACCCCTGATCTAAGTTTGATGTTTTTATTCCTCAGACTCTGTCCACTGCTGTGGTTCTATTGAAGCTGTGATCCGATTGGTCCTCTCTGCTCTGGTGGGCGTGGCTGCTGTCGCTGCTGTTGCTGTTCTGGTTTATGACATCAGATCTAGAAGAGCTGAACAGGATGTTTGATTACTGGTTTTTAAATCTTTCTGTATTCCTCTTCCCTTAAATACTGAAATCTGAACTTTCTTTGTTAGTTAGAATCTCAGCATTAAAGGGTTAGTTCACCCAAAAAATGAAAATTCTGTCATTAATTACTCACCCTCATGTCGTTCCAAACCCGTAAGACCTTCGTTCATCTTCGGAACACAAATTAAGATAATTTTTTATGGAATCCGAGAGCTCTTTGACCCTCCCATAGACAGCAAGGATACTACCACGATCAAGGCACAGAAACATAGCAAGGACATCGTTAAAAGAATCCATGTGACATCAGTGGTTCATCCGTAAATTTATGAAACTATGAGAATACTTCTTGTGCAAAAAAAAAAAAAACGACTTTACTCAACAATTCGTCTCCTCCGTGTCACCCTATAGCACTATTTTGGAGAGTATCACGATGCATGCGCATGATTTGTTCTGAGCATAACGCATGCGTGTGGTGTTACTGATGTAGAACACGCATGTGCTGTGCCTTGTTTACATTCAGAGCACGTGTATGCGTCGTGATAAGATGGATTTTGTTGCTGCTGAATTTATTTGATTAATAACAGTCCTGTAGAGTTGTGTTATTCTAATTGAATTCATTGATTAAATGTGGGAAATTGACACTAAAGATGATGAATATATCTGAAATCAACAGAGCTGCTGTAATCTTCTCCACATTTAATTGTGCATTTGGGAGATTCAGAGACAGACTGAAGCTGGACAATCAAACCGGATCTCTGACCATCACAAACATCAGAACTAAACATGCTGGAGATTATAAACTAAAGATAACTGGAGGAAAGCGGTCATCAAAAACATTCAGAGTTTCTGTCTATGGTGAGTGGAGATCATTTGTCTTGTCCTTTAAATAAAATCATTTTACAGTTTGAGATTACAGACTCTTGAACACTTTGAACCGAAAATAGAAGAGCTGAACAGGATCGAGCACAGATTCACTCATCAGGTACATAATTGATGTCATTTCTCACAAACCGTTTTTACATATATAAATATTTGTGAGATTTAATCATTTATGACTTTATATATTCATCTTTTTCAGAAAAAAATTTAATTTAAAGCAGAATGTAGAACTTTAAAGGTTCTTCAACTACTGATGATTGCTTGAGCTTGTGCCATCTCTTTTCATTTTCAATGGGTTTTTTTTTTTAATCAATTTTGAAAGGACTTATTGTTTATATTTTCCTATATAAAGATAAGACACGCAGATCTCACTTTACTATTACTGCTATCTATATGCCATATATGTATCAGCCTGCAATAATCAATAAAGTTTTCTCTGAGGTTTAAGAGTCTCTCCATGTGTTTTTATGATGTCGAATGCCCCCTGGGGAACACAGACTACGTATAAATTTGAACAATTTCAGCAGTGCACATATATAGAGGTTTACTTTATTAAAACACTGTTTGATACATTTTTTTTAGAATGTTTACATTACATTGTCAAAGCGTATTTTTGTGACCATGTCGGTGGTAAATATTATCAAAACTATAATCAAAATATAATCAAAATTGACATTTTTTGGCTTTTCGTATGAATATGTTAGCCTTAACGTTATCTATAAGTTAGTGTGCTCTAAAACAATGACAAAATTCGCATTTACAAGATATAAGCGTTCAAAACTTACAGTCTAACGCCAATATGGATCAATTTTGATGACATCACCCTGCACTTCAGCTTCTCATTCAACTTTCTGTCCAATCAAATGCTCTCTAGAATCCAAAGCATCCTGCCCCTACACTATAAATAGACGCTGAAGCTGTGGCTGAAATCGCTCACTTGTTCACATAATTAGTATTTTTCTGTACAGTGAATGGCACGTAGTGCACTATATAGGGGACAGGGAATGATGTAGACATGGTGTTAACGGGTTAGTTTACCCAAAAATTTTAATTAGCCCATGTATTACTCACCCTCAATGCATCCTAGGTGTATATGCCTTTCTTCTTCAGACGAATCCAATTGGAGTTATATTAAAAATTGTCCTGGCTCTTCCAAGCTTTATAATGGCATGGGTGGGTGTTTTTGTTCAACAGTCCAAAACAAGTCAAATAAAGCGAATCCATCCATATTAAAACGTGCCTCACACGGCTCTGGGGGGTGAATAAAGGCCTCCTGTAGCGAACCCATGCATTTTTGTAAAAAAAAAAAAAATCCATATTTAAAACATATTTAAACAGTTTTGTGTAACTTCTGCTAACTGTTGTACGCACGTTGTTATGAAGGGAATGGGCCATTAGGGGGCGATACTAACTGTTCCTTTAAATATCTGCCACCTCACTTCCTCTCTGAGCACATGGCAATGGTGGAAGCCATTTAAAGGAGAGTTGAGGCCTAGACAGCAGTGATGGCCATGACTGGTTTATTTGTTATGTGGACTATGTGCATGCATCAAGTGTAAGTTGTCACTTTGTATTTCACATGAGGAGATATATTGTTTGTGCAAGATGAATTGTTTGCACAGATTGTTGGTTGAGGAACTTTAATCTTTATATCCATGGATACTGTTTGTTGTATGTTTGAATATTGGGTCATTTGATGTCGTTGAAACCTTGGTAATTTATGATGTTTGTTTAATAAGAGGAGTTTGTGGTTCCATGAGCAGCAATATATTAGTGTTTGATGATTTAAATTTGTAACTGATGTCAATGTTGTTGTTGTTGTTATTCCTTCTTTATAGTAACCACAGCTTGATCCACATGTTGAGCCATCAATAAAGTGATTAATGTAACTTTGTGCATTCTCATCGATGCCCCACAACGGTTATAATTTTACCCAGCTTCCATGAAACATTCAAAACACGCATTTACTTAGGATGTATGTACCGCGCATGCGTGTGTGAGTCTCGCGACAACCAATGTTTGTTTACAAAAGCAAAGGAAGCAAAGTTTCAATTTTTTTTAATTTGAATAAAGTGATAAAGACTTTATGACAAGTTCCGCCTGCTGTG
Source organism: Sinocyclocheilus anshuiensis (assembly GCF_001515605.1). Taxonomy (NCBI): domain Eukaryota; kingdom Metazoa; phylum Chordata; class Actinopteri; order Cypriniformes; family Cyprinidae; genus Sinocyclocheilus; species Sinocyclocheilus anshuiensis. The sequence goes on along the minus strand of NW_015544719.1, from coordinate 584 downwards.
GGATCTCTATCGGAAAAAAAGATATACACTGATAAAACTGCTATTATTCACGTCATGATGGAAGCCGCAAATAACGTAAGTAAGGACATTTACTGGGCCGCTGTGCCAATGATATTTATTATAAACACTGCTTGTTTGTCTTGAAGTTGTATCTCTCTATTAGTGCTATTGGATCTTAGCGCTGCGTTCGACACTATTGACCACAACATTCTTTTGCATAGACTAGAAAACTTTGTTGGCATTAGTGGGAGTGCATTAGCATGGTTCAAATCGTACTTATCTGACCGCCATCAATTCGTAGCAGTGAATGAAGAGGTATCACATC
>NW_015544719.1:0-136 GCF_001515605.1 Sinocyclocheilus anshuiensis | reverse complement strand
CTTGGGAGATATCATCAGGAAACACGGTGTTAGCTTTCACTGTTATGCTGATGATGCTCAGCTCTATATTTCTTCGCGGCCTGGCGAAACTTACCAATTTGGAAAACTAGCGGAATGCATAGTCGATATAAAAAAC
>NW_015544718.1:3423-4054 GCF_001515605.1 Sinocyclocheilus anshuiensis | reverse complement strand
TCAAGCATTGGTGGTTCAGTGGTAGAATTCTCGCCTGCCATGTGGCAGACACGGGTCCGATTCCCGGCCAATGCTAGAGAAGCCTCCTCTTAAGTAAAGTGTGTGAGATTCTTATTTGAGGGAGCTCCAGATGCATTTCCTACCTTGCGCATCTGTTGGAGCCAGTCAAGCATTGGTGGTTCAGTGGTAGAATTCTCGCCTGCCACGTGGGAGACCTGTGTCCGATTCCCGGCAAATGCAAGAAAAGCCTCCTTTTAAGTAAGGTGTGTGAGATTCTTATTTGAGGGAGCTCCAGATGCATTTCCTACCTTGCGCATCTGTTGGAGCCAGTCAAGCGTTGGTGGTTCAGTGGTAGAATTCTCACCCGTCTGGGTCCGATTCCCAGCCAATGCCAGAACAGCCTCCTTTTAAGTAAGGTGTGTGTGGTTCTTATTTGAGAGAGCTCCAGCTGCATTTCCTACATTGCGCATCTCACCCAGCCAGTCAAGCATTGGTGGTTCAGTGGTAGAATTCTCGCCTGTCTGAGTCCGATTCCCAGCCAATGCCAGAACAGCCTCCTTCTAAGTAAGGTGTGTGTGGTTCTTATTTGAGGGAGCTCCAGCTGCATTTCCTACGTTGCGCACCCTTTTCC
>NW_015544718.1:0-3351 GCF_001515605.1 Sinocyclocheilus anshuiensis | reverse complement strand
GCCAGTCAAGCATTGGTGGTTCAGTGGTAGAATTCTCGCCTGCCATGTGGCAGACACGGGTCCGATTCCCGGCCAATGCTAGAGAAGCCTCCTCTTAAGTAAAGTGTGTGAGATTCTTATTTGAGGGAGCTCCAGATGCATTTCCTACCTTGCGCATCTGTTGGAGCCAGTCAAGCGTTGGTGGTTCAGTGGTAGAATTCTCGCCTGCCACGTGGGAGACCTGTGTCCGATTCCCGGCAAATGCAAGAAAAGCCTCCTTTTAAGTAAGGTGTGTGAGATTCTTATTTGACGGAGCTCCAGATGCATTTCCTACCTTCCGCATTTGTTGGAGCCAGACAAGCATTGGTGGTTCAGTGGTAGAATTCTCACCTGCCAAACCCGGGGAGACCCGGGTCCGATTCCCGGCCATTTTAAGTAAGCTGTGTGTGGTTCTTATTTGAGGGAGCTCCAGCTGCATTTCCTACGTTGCGCATCTCTTCAAGCCAGTCAAGCATTGGTGGTTCAGTGGTAGAATTCTCACCTGTCGGGGTCCGATTCCCGGCCAATGCGAGAAAAGCCTACTTTTAAGTAAGTTGTGTGAGATTCTTATTTGAGGGAGCTCCAGATGCATTTCCTACCTTGCGCATCTGTGTGGTTCAGTGGTAGAATTCTCACCTGCCAAACCTGGGGAGACCCCGGTCCGATTCCCAGCCAATGCGAGAAAACCTACTTGGTGGTTCAGTGGTAGAATTCTCACCTGTCGGGGTCCGATTCCCGGCCAATGCGAGAAAAGCCTACTTTTAAGTAAGTTGTGTGAGATTCTTATTTAAGGGAGCTCCAGATGCATTTCCTACCTTGCGCATCCTCCTCCAGCCAGTCAAGCATTGGTGGTTCAGTGGTAGAATTCTCGCCTACCCTGGTCTGATTCCCGGCAAATGCAAAAACAGCCTCCTTTTAAGTAATGTGTGTGTGGTTCTTATTTGAGGGAGCTCCAGCTGCATTTCCTACGTTGCGCATCTCTTCAAGCCAGTCAAGCATTGGTGGTTCAGTGCTAGATTTCATGCTTGCCACGTGGGAGACCGGGGTCTGATTCCCGGCCAATGCAAGAACAGCCTCCTTTTAAGTAAGGTGTGTGTGGTTCTTATTTGAGAGAGCTCCAGCTGCATTTCCTACATTGCGCATCTCACCCAGCCAGTCAAGCATTGGTGGTTCAGTGGTAGAAATCTCGCCTGTCTGGGTCTGATTCCCAGTGGTAGAATTCTCGCCTGCCACGCGGGAGACCCGGGTCCGATTCCTGGCCAATGCAAGAACAGTCTCCTTTTAAGTAAGGTGTGTGTGGTTCTTATTTGAGGGAGCTCCAGCTGCATTTCCTACCTTGCGCATCTCCTCGAGCCAGCCAACCATTGGTGGTTCTGTGGTAAAATAAACGCCTGCCCGGGTCCGATTCCCGGCCAATGCAAAAACAGCCTCCTTTTAAGTAAGGTGTGTGTGGTTCTTATTTGAGGGAGCTCCAGCTGAATTTCCTACGTTGCGCACCTCCTCCAGCCAGTCAAGCATTGGTGGTTCAGTGGTAGAATTCTCGCCTGCCCGGGTCCGATTCCCAGCCAATGGAAGAACAGCCTCCTTTTAAGTAAGGTGAGTGTGTTTCTTATTTGAGGGAGCTCCAGCTGCATTTCCTACCTTGCGCATCTCCTCGAGCCAGTCAAGCATTCGTGGTTCAATGGTAGAATTCATGCCTGCCACGTGGGAGACCGGGGTCTGATTTCCGGCCAATGCAAGAACAGCCTCACTTTAAGTAAGGTTTGTGTGTTTCTTATTTGAGGGAGCTCCAGCTGAATTTCCTACCCTGCGCATCTCCTCCAGCAAGTCAAGCATTGGTGGTTCAGTGGTAGAATGCTAGCCTGTCATGTGGGAGACCAGGGTCTGGTTCACAGCCAATGCAAGATCAGCGTCCTTTTAAGTAAGGTGTGTGTGGTTTTTATTTGAGGGAGCTCGAGCTGAATTTCCTACCTTGCGCATCTCCTCCAGCCAGTCAAGCATGGGTGGTTCCGTGGTAGAATTATTGCCTGCCGGGGTCCGATTCCTGGCCAATGCAAGAACAGTCTCCTTTTAAGTAAGGTGTGTGTGGTTCTTATTTGAGGGAGCTCCAGCTGCATTTCCTACCTTGCGCATCTCTTCAAGCTAGTCAAGCATTGGTGGTTCAGTGATAGAATTCACGCCTGCCACGCGGGAGACCGGGGTCTGATTTCCGGCCAATGCAAGAACAGCCTCATTTTAAGTAAGGTGTGTGTGATTCTTATTTGAGGGAGCTCCAGCTGAATTTCCTACCTTGCGCATCTCCTCTAGCCTGTCAAGCATTGGTGGTTCAGTGGTAGAATGCTTGCCTGCCATGTGGGAAACCAGGGTCTGGTTCACAGCCAATGCAAGAACAGCCTCCTTTTAAGTAAGGTGTGTGTGGTTCTTATTTGAGGGAGCTCCAGCTGCATTTCCTACCTTGCGCATCTCTTCAAGCCAGTCAAGCGTTGGTGGTTCAGGGGTAGAATTCTTGCCTGCCATGCGGGAGACCTGGGTCTGATTACTGACCAATGCATGAAAAGCCTCCTTTTAAGTAAGGTGTGTGAGATTGTTATTTGAGGGAGCTCCAGATGCATTTCCTACCTTGCGCATCTGTTTGAGCCAGTCAAGCGTTGGTGGTTCAGTGGTAGAATTCTCGCCTGCCATGCGGGAGACCCGGGTCTGATTCACGGCCAATGCAAGAAAAGCCTCCCTTCAAGTAAGGTGTGTGAGCTTCTTATTTGAGGGAGATCCAGATGCATTTCCTACCTTGCTCATCTCCTCCAGCCAGTAAAGCATTGGTGGTTCAGTGGTACAATTCTCACCTGCCATGCGGGAGACCAGGGTCCGATTCCCGGCCAATGCAAGAAAAGCCCAATGCAAGAAAAGCCTCCTTTTAAGTAAGGTGTGTGAGATTCTTGTTTGAGGGAGGTCCAGCTGCATGTCCTACCTTGCGCATCTATTTGAGCCAGTCAAGCATTGGTGGTTCAGTGCTAGAATTCTCGCCTGCCCGGGTCTGCTTCCCGGCCAATGCAAGAACAGCCTCCTTTTAAGTAAGGTGTGTAAGCATTGGTGGTTCAGTGGTAGAATTCTCGCCTGTTTGGGTCCGATTCTCAGCCAATGCCAGAACAGCCTCCTTTTAAGTAAGGGGTGTGTGGTTCTTATTTGAGGGAGCTCCAGCTGCATTTCCTACCTTGTGCATCTCTTCAAGCCAGTCAAGCATTGGTGGTTCAGTGCTAGATTTCATGCTTGCCAAGTGGGAGACTGGAGTCAGATTCCCGGCCAATGCAAAAACAGCCTCCTTTTAAGTAAGGTGTG
>NW_015544717.1:0-492 GCF_001515605.1 Sinocyclocheilus anshuiensis | reverse complement strand
CCAAACTCTTTAGAGATGGCTTTGAAACCTTTTCTAGCCTGTTGAGCAGCATCCACTCTTTTTCTGAGGTCCTCAGAGATCTCCTTTGTTCGTGCCATGATTCACTTCCACAAACATGACCAAATATTGATAGATCCCTGTTCTTTAAATAAAACATGGCAGGCAATGACACCTGATAGTCATTTCACTGAATGAAAGCACCTCTGAACAGATGGACTCTTAATTTCACCTTCAAATTAACTGCTGATCCTAGAGATTCACATACTTTTGCACCGCACAGATATGTAACACTGGATCATTTTTCTCAATAAATAAATGAAAAAGAAAATACAGATATGTAATATTGGATCATTTTCCTGAATAAATAAATGACAAAGTATATATTTTCATCTCATTTGTTTGACTGGGTTCTCTTTGTCAACTTTCAGGACAAAGCATGCATGAATTCTTGCATGAAAATCTGATGATTTTTTGGGTTATATTTATGCAGAA
>NW_015544716.1:0-556 GCF_001515605.1 Sinocyclocheilus anshuiensis | reverse complement strand
CAGCATAACAATGGAAACTAATTCTGTATTTTCTAATAATATTACGAAGGGCGTGGAAACTAATCCCGTATTTTCTAATAATATTACCAAGGGGCAACATGTATATCGAAAATAGCAGAGGACCTCGGACAGATCCTTGTGTCACTCCATATTTTACTGGTGATAATTGAGATGACTCCCCATTTAAATGAACAAAGTGGTAGCGCTCGGACAGGTAGGATCTAAACCATCTTAAAGCCTGCCCTTGAATACCTGTATAGTTTTGTATTCGATCTATGAGTATGTCATGATCTATAGTGTCGAACGCAGCACTAAGATCAAGTAAAACTAGCAAAGAGATGCAGCCTTGGTCTGACGCAAGAAGCAAGTCATTTGTAATTTTAACAAGTGCAGTTTCTGTGCTATGGTGGGGTCTGAAACCTGACTGAAATTCTTCATAGAGATCTTTTTTTTTGCAAGAAGGAGCACAATTGAGCAGACACAACTTTTTCTAAATTTTTAGATATAAAGAGAAGATTTGAAATGGGTCTGTAATTTGCCAGTTCATTAGGATCTA
>NW_015544715.1:315-1308 GCF_001515605.1 Sinocyclocheilus anshuiensis | reverse complement strand
ATTATAATTATTTCACCCGCGCCGGACAGAGACTGAGACTGAGACGGTGCCAGTCATGCCAAACCTCTCACAGCAGCGCCATAAGCTTGAGATCGTTTTTTTTATATCGGCCTTTTTAGAGACCGCCGATCGATTATCCCAACGTAATTATCGGCCGATAGTGATCGGTAGCACCCCTATTATATATTTATTTTTGCTTTTTTACATTTCTTTGTAAATTTTTTATTTATTTATTTCTAATTATGCATGATTGGCATTCCATTCAAAACCAGTCATAAGGGTCGATTTTTGTAAATTTTGTAAATTTAAATTGTAAATTCCACAAAAGCTGAATAAATAAGTTTTCCATTGATGTATGGTTTGTTAGGATAAGACAATATTTGGCTGAGATACAACAATCGAAATCATTCTAATATGCTGATTTGCAGATTATCGATATTTAAAACAGTTGAGTAAAAACTTTTTTCAGGATTCTTTGATGAATAGAAAGATCCAAAGATCAGCATTTATCTGAAATAAAAAGCTTTTGTAACATTTCCCATGGACTATACAAAAAGCTTGGGGGGGGGGGAGATTATAGAAATTATTACTTTTATTTAGCAAGGATGCTTTAAATTGATCAAAAGTGATTATAAAGATATTTATAATTTTACACAAGATTTCTATTTCAGATAAATGCTGTTTTTCTGAACTTTCTATTCATCAGAGAAACCTGAAAAAATTCTACTCTGCTGTTTTCAACATAAATGATTTTTGAGCAGCAAATCAGAATATTAGAAACATTAAAAACATTTAATAAGAACATTTTCTTTAAAAACATAAAAAAAACTTTTGACTGGTAGTGTATGTTAGCCTATAGTTTTAAGTTAAAGATATTAATATTAATTAGGTGAGTCTGAGACGATTATTTGACAGTCATTTCACATTTCTTGTTTGTATGAAGGCTAAATACAAATAAAAGGTGAACATTAATTTATTTGTGCTGGGTTTCTT
>NW_015544715.1:0-164 GCF_001515605.1 Sinocyclocheilus anshuiensis | reverse complement strand
TGTTACAAAAGATTTCTATTTCAGATAAATAGTGTTCATATCGATATCGGAATTATATCGTATCGTCCGAAATTAAGAAATATATCGTGATATAAATTTTGGCTATATCATCCAGCCCTAGTTTTATGTTTACGCGGCGAGATGCAATGCAACGCGTAAAAAGA
>NW_015544714.1:7825-12106 GCF_001515605.1 Sinocyclocheilus anshuiensis | reverse complement strand
AAACATTAGACTAGTGCCGCCGTTTTTAGAGAAGGACGTAGAGAAATGTTCCAACGTTTTGAGTGTGTTGCAGAGTCCCTGAAATGGCCTAGAGAGTTCTGGACCCTGCTGCTGCAGTGTTTTAGTAGGTAGAGCACAGGAGGTGTATTCAGCGCTGACTACTGAACAAAGTGGTGACTATGAACTTGTATAGTCTGCAATTTTGCATGCTTATGAATTGGCACCTGAGGCCTACCGCCAGAAATTCAGGAGTCATTACAAGTCTGAGAAGTGCACATATCTTGAATTTGCTAGAGAGAAAGGAAATCTGTTTGACTGTTGGTGTTCATCCGTAAAAGTTGCAACAAAGGATTATGAATTGGCACCTGAGGCTTACCGCCAGAAATTCAGGAGTCATTCTAAGTCTGAGAAGTGCACATATCTTGAGTTTGCTAGAGAGAAAGAAAGTCTGTTTGACCGTTGGTGTTCATCCGTAAAAGTTGCAACAAAGGAACAGCTTAGAGAGCTCATTCTTCTGGAAGAGTTTAAAAATTGTGTTCCAAGTTCTGTTGAGATGTATCTAAATGAACACAAAGTGACTAAATTGTCCGATACTGCTCTTATGGCAGATGAATTTGCTCTTACTCATCATGTGTCTGCTAGTCACTTAAATAATCTGAACAAATGTAAGCTGAGTGTCTCTGAGAAAAATAAAAAGATGGTTGTACGCCAGAATGCTGTCAAACACTTCTGCTGACAATAGTTCAGTCATATGTACAAAAGGTGAGATGGTTTGCTTTTATTGTAGAAAGCCAGGACATAACATTTCAGACTGTGTTGCTCTCAAAAAGAAAGAGAAAGCTGTTAAACATGTTGGTTTAATTTCTACATTGAATGTGAACTCCTGTCCTGTTCAGTTTAACAAGCAGGTTAAGTGCATGGACATTACTGAGATGGAGAATGTTAAAAACAGTACTGATTTTGTGCCATTTCTCACTGACGGGGGGGTTTCTTTGCCTGACTCTGATGAAATTGTGCCTGTTCGCATCCTCCGAGATACTGGATACTGCAATTATTTTTGTTGGAAGGACTTTTGCCTTTGTCTGAGCACACTGCCACTGGAACTCATGTATTGGTCAGAGGGCTTGAAATGGGTTACATGGAAGTTCCTCTACACCGCATCCACCTTAATTCTAAACTTGTATCAGGCGATGTGGTGGTTGGAGTACGTACTATGCTTCCTGTCCCTGGTGTCACGTTCATACTCGGTAATGATTTAGCCGGGGGAAATGTCTGGGAGAAGTCAGATGGTGGCGTTCCACCTATCGTAGTTTCTGATGTACAGAAACTGGATGGGTCTTCTGCCTGTCTAGACTTATTCCCTGCATGTGCGATAACTCGAGCGATGGCTAAGAAATGTGTGCCTGAGAGCATTCTTAGTGACACCTTTATTGCGTCTGAAAATTCTTCTCCAACAGAACCTAGTACGTGTACTGAAGTTGAAGACGTGACCACTGTGGAAGAGTCCCAGCCTGATGTTTACAATGCTGATAAATCTGTTACCATTCCTGAAAGCGTTCCTGGTGTCACGTTCATACTCAGTAATGATTTAGCAGGGGGAAATGTCTAGGATAAGTCAGATGGTGGGGTACCACCTATCGTAGTTTCTGATGTAGAGAAACTGGATGGGTCTTCTGACTGTCCAAATTTATTCACTGCATGTGTGATAACTTGAGTGATGGCCATGAAATGTGTGCCTAATGAACCTGAAAGTATTCTTAGTGACACCTTTATTACTTCTGAAAATTCTACTCCAACAGAATCTAGTACATGTAATAATGTTGAAGATGTGACCACTGTGAAAGAGTTAAAATCTGATGTTCGTAAGGCTGATAAGACTGATTTCTTGTTTGAAAGCCAAGTTATTATGGATGACCATGTTAACACTTGTTCTTTGTCTCCACTTTATGGTGTGACCCGAGAGGAATTAATCAAAGCACAGCAGGCCGATGAAACTCAAGAATTGTCCTCTTTAGTCGCTGGTGCTGGTGGGGGAGAAAATAAGACTTCCCTTCCTTGCTACTTTCTTGAAGATGGTTTACTTTGTAGACGACAGTCTGTGAGTTCTGACTCTTCACTTGATTGTAGGATTCAAATAGTTGTTCCTCTTTTTGTCAGGCCATTTTACAGCTATCACATCAGGGCCTTGCTGGTCATATGGGGGTACGAAAGACCTATGATAGCGTTTTGAGGAAATTTTACTGGCCTAGAATCAAGCGCGATGTGAGTGGGTATGTACGGTCCTGCCATACCTGTCAAATGACTGGAAAGCCAAATCAAAAAGTTCCATTGGCTCCTTTACAGCCTATCGCTGTGGTTACCACTCCTTTTAAACATTTGATTGTTGATTGCATTAGACCTTTACCACGATCAAAGGCTGGGCATGCATATTTACTCACTGTGATTGTGTCAGTCTACACGTTATCCTGCAGCTTATCCTCTGAGATCAATAACAACCAAGTCAATCTTAAAAGCTTTAACGAGTTTTATGTCTGTTTTTGGCATTCCAAAAACCGTTCAGTCTGATCAGGGCTCAAATTTTATGTCCAGACAGTTTTCTAAAGTCATGCTGTCACTCAAAGTTAAACACAATATCTCAAGTGCCTATCACCTTCAAAGCCAGGGAGGGCTGGAAAGATTCCAGCCGACTCTTAAGTCACTTTTGAGATCGTATTGTGTTGAACTTGACTGTGACTGGGAAGATGGACTTCCTTGGATGCTGTTAGCTGTTCGTGAGGTTCTGCAAGAGAGCACAGGTTTTAGCCCTAATGAGTTAGTGTTCGGACACACTGTTATGGGCCCTATTGCTGTCTTGGCAGATGAATGGAAAACATTTGATCCACCTGAGAATGTCTTGGACTATGCGAGTAGTTTCCGTTATCGACTCTATGAAGCTAGAGCTATTGCTCTCAGAAAATTAGGTAAGTCTCCGGAAAAGATGCAGAGGTTGTTTGATCGCAAGGTTAAGTCCAGAAGTTTCCAAGTAGGTGATCAAGTGCTTGCTTTATTACCAGTTTTGACTAGTCCATTCCAGGCTAGGTTTACTGGACCCTATACGATCACTAAGTGTTATCCAAATAACAACTATTTGTTAAACACTCCTGATCGACGTAAGAAAACAAAGGTTTGTCATGTTAACTTGCTGAATCCTTATGTGAGTCCTGTACCTTTTTTATCTATTGATGTAACAACTACTGAGACTGTAGATCCGAGTGTTTCAGCAGCATCTGCAGAGATGGTTGACAGTTTGAAGGAGAAGAATGGTCCTTCTCGAGGTGTAGTGGAGGGGCGCCTCAATTCTGAAGTCCTCCCTAATCTAGCTTGTCACTTGTCTCATTTGTGTGAACCAGAGAAGACTGACATAATTACGTTGGTAAGTTCATTCCCCTCTCTCTTTTTTGACATTCCTACCCAAACTCATGTCATTGAACATGACATTGATGTTGGCATGTCTCAACCTGTGAAACCACATCCCTATCGAGTAAATCCTATAAAAAGGAAGTTGCTTCAGAAAGAGGTGGACTACTTATAATTTAGCAGAACCTAGTTTCACTTCTTGGAGTTCTCCCTGCATTTTAGTGAGTAAACCTGATAATTCTTATCTTTTTGTACTGATTATAGGAAGCTTAACTCGTTGACAAAGCCTGACTGTTTCCCTTTGCCCAGAATTGACGACGGTGTAGACCGTGTGGGTTCTGAGCAGTTTGTCAGCAAATTCGATCTCCTGAAAGGTTATTGGCAAGTGCCACTAACATCTCATGCTAAGGAATTATCTGCTTTTATTACACCTGATAGTTTTTTACAGTACACAGTTATGCCTTTTGGGGTTCGAAACGCTCCCGCAACATTTCAACGGTTAGTAAATCGAGTGTTGTCTGGGTTGTCCGGATGTGAAGCTTACCTGGATGATGTTTTTGAGCGGTTGTCCAAAGCTAACTTGACTATTAATATTGCCAAATGTGAATTTGGGAAGCCCACGGTGACATATTTGGGTAAGGTAGTCGGCCAGGGTTGTGTAAAACCTATCAATGCTAAAGTTGATGCTATCTGTAATTTCCCCACTCCAGCTACCCGGCGTGAATTATAGCGATTTCTCAGCGATGGTGGGCTATTATAGAGGCTTTTGTCAGAACTTTGCGAGTGTAGTTGGCCTGTTGACTGACTTGTTAAGCCCAAAGAGACCTTTTCAATGGTCAGAACAATGTCAGTGTGCCTTTGATCATGCCAAGTCTTTGTTGGCCA
>NW_015544714.1:0-252 GCF_001515605.1 Sinocyclocheilus anshuiensis | reverse complement strand
TTTGTCCCAACTGTTAATGTTTGTTTAGCTTAAATATTAGTTTTAGTCTTTAGTTATTTACTAAGGTGTCGGCATGATGCTTATATATAATGATTATGATATGAGTTACAGGTTCCGGGTGCAAGAGTGAGTAAAGAGTGTTACTCAAAGAGTCCTCTTTTAATCTTTTAATAAAATATTGAATTGAATGTCACTGAGTCAAATTCAGTAACAGTGTTCATAAATGCTTTGAAATGAATATAAACATACAAA
>NW_015544713.1:168-844 GCF_001515605.1 Sinocyclocheilus anshuiensis | reverse complement strand
AGATTCAGTTAAGACTCAAACAAAACATTGTTACAAACTATTATAAATATTAAATACTATTCTAACTATTATAGGTCAAATTCTTAAAATTTATCCTAAGCACAACATACTATGATAATAGTGAATAGTGACGATAGTGAATCTTCAAAAAGAACTCAAACTTTTGTTACACACAAGAAGCATGGACTATTTTTTTCAAAGCTGCCAGCTGAAATACACAAACTCCTTAATAAAGGAGGACACATGAGGGTTCAGGCCAGAGTTTCTCCTTTGCACCATCTTCCCACTTCTTTTGCTGATCTGGAATTTTGCAGAGCACTTGCTGTTGACAGGACTGATCCTCGCAATGAACCTTAACATAAAAGAAATAATTAATTAGACCATTTCATTTTCTTTGTAAAGACTTTTTAAAGCATTAGTTCAGCCAAAATGAAAATCTTATGTTGTTAAAAACCCATAAAACATTTTCAGAACACAAATGAAAATTAATATTCTCTCTTAATTTTTGTCTATCCAGGCAACCAAATTCTTTTAGCTTCAAAAGGTGCATAAAGACATTGTTAAAATAATCCATATGATTCGAGTGGTTTAAGACACCTAATTGGTTCTCAAGCATGTGTGAGATTCTGTTTACTTTGATTTGATGTACTCTATGTATTTGGATGATTAATGTTTG
>NW_015544713.1:0-152 GCF_001515605.1 Sinocyclocheilus anshuiensis | reverse complement strand
TAAAGTGTTACCTATTGTTCTTTATAATTCTTTTGCACTTTAATCTGTTTATTAAGTTTAATAAGTTTATAAAATGTTTACTTATGTAAAACATTTTTTGTTTATTGTTTTTTTGTATTTAAATGATCAGTTATTTTTGTTATAAAAAATTA
>NW_015544712.1:0-515 GCF_001515605.1 Sinocyclocheilus anshuiensis | reverse complement strand
GGGGAAAATATCTAATTGCAATTTTTTTGACAGATATTGCGATTTGATTTTCATTTTGCATTTTGCAAAGTCAAGCTTCAGCTTAATATTGTCAATAGTGTGCAGCACAGTATGGGTTTCGTTACCCTGTTGAAAATTTGCAAAGTCAAGCTTCAGCTCAATATTGTCAATAATGTGCAGCACAGTATGGGTATCATTACCCTGCTGAAAAAAACTATAGAAACTATCTCAGAAATTCTTATAGTTTCCATTAAACCATTACAAAATTCCTTTTTGTTTTAGGCATTATTCCAATAGGAATTACTGTTCTATTGGTTGCCATCTGCCAGTTTACATCCCACCAATAGAATCCATCAAATACCAGTAGACACCATTATAGTTTACATTAAAACCAATATAATTCCCATTATAACCCTTAAATCCATTAAATTTTCTATTGTGTTTTGGGAGGGGTCTATTGTTTTTTTCAACAGGGAATATTATAATGGTATTACTACTTTTACAGAATTTACTTA
>NW_015544711.1:0-1103 GCF_001515605.1 Sinocyclocheilus anshuiensis | reverse complement strand
ATAATGCAAAAAATATTAATTATTGTTGTACAGTGTGACAAAAATGACACTGTATTTTTGTGTGCATGCCCAGTAGCGCCATATGTATCCCTTCTAGCCTTAACCCAAGTGAAACGGAATATTGAATACAGGGCGAGGCTATATTGTGGTGCACCTCCACTCCACCTCTTGCTCATAGCAGATGCACGGTTGGATAGGAATGGTTACGGATATCTGCTTGTTACGTCTGACATCATGCTTCACCGCTTCTGGGTCCTAACGCTCTGCCAGACGCCCTTTCCTTGTTGGAAAAAAGTAGTTAGTGACTGGAAAATGCAACATTATTTTGAAAACAACTGAGCTGTTGTCACGCTATGAAAAATGTTGTTAAGTTAGTGGTGCTACTTTTAGTTAGTTACTCCCTCCTTTATCTCCATACTGAAATCCCAGATGGCCAGACAGTGATTCGGCTAAAATATTAGTGTCTGAGACACTGTGAGCACGGAGACTGAAGTGTGCACAGCAAATTTTTAAATGCTTAGCTTAAATATGTAATATTAATTAAATAGTGCTCATAAATGGCTGTTGAGATTGTATTCTCAAGTGAAATGAGTCGAGGCATGGACCCGGAAACAGCAGTCCTTACGTCATACTTAACAAGAGGATTCTCCCAAAGCCGTCAAACTGACGTCATCAGAGCGAGAACGCCATTCCAGAGAGGAAGCAAAATGTTCAGTTTTGGATTAAAGATTACGACGTCAGACAATTTTTTTTCTGGGGTATTGACTTCCACGGTTGAATTGTTCACCACAAGACTAGTAATGTGCACTAAAATGTAAGTAGGGTCATTTTTGATTTCATGACGATTGACGAATCATTTTCAATACCATTGGCAATACTAACACATACTGTACTGCCATATAGATATTTTAATATCTCAATTTTTTCTTTGTTCATCCATTTTTTTCCCCCAAGGCAATCATTATTTCAAACTTTAAGTGGTTTAATCCAAGTCTTCTAAAAAGACACATTCGCTTTATATGATGAACAGATTTTAATGTAGACTTTTATTTACATTTTCAAGTTTCAAGTTTTTTCAAGTCTGCTTTATTGTCAATTCTTCC
>NW_015544710.1:554-778 GCF_001515605.1 Sinocyclocheilus anshuiensis | reverse complement strand
ATAAACTTCGCGCTGTGGATCGCCGGATCGGCTTTCACCGTGGATCGTCACATGTGGTTGCCGCAAGCCCACCGGCCGCTGCTTCGTCCGCTCACTCTAGCCCCCGGCCTCCGCTCACTCTAGCCGCCGGCCTCCGCTCACTCTAGGCCTCCGGCCTACGCTCACTCTAGCCCGCCGTGTGTTTCGTTGTGAAAGCGAAACTACTTTGTTTGGTCTTCCAAAAG
>NW_015544710.1:0-149 GCF_001515605.1 Sinocyclocheilus anshuiensis | reverse complement strand
GTCCCCACTGGATGCAACGAATGCCTCGTTTATAATGGGTTTTCATGTTTTTGAATCATCGCTCTGGCCGGACAGGGCATCACAGTATAGTAAGGGGCTTAACATCACACGCTTGATGTATTTGGCCAATCACAACGCACTGGATAGCT
>NW_015544709.1:513-926 GCF_001515605.1 Sinocyclocheilus anshuiensis | reverse complement strand
CCTGCTCTCGACAGACGGCACCCCGGTTGGGAAACACTGACGTAGACTAACCATGTTCCGTACACATGATGTTCTATACAGATGACGTTTTAGCACCGATCGCTAAATGAATATTTCCAAGTCGTACATAAACTATATATTTGTGTCATCTTCATTTCTCTCTCTTTCACCCCCGATCAAGACAGAGACCCACCCGCCGTTTGTTTCAGTGTTGAAATAAATACTATTTGGCTTGCTACCGAGGCAGATAACATGGCTAATTAACTAGCTATCGTCAACTAGTTTCCTCCCTCACGTTACTTCACAGAGTGAGGAATAGCAGCCTAAAGTACGTACTGTAGCCTACTTTTCTGCGATTTAGTACAATAATTAAATTTAGCTGGTATCACGTCTATACTTTTAAGCCTCCTGCC
>NW_015544709.1:0-124 GCF_001515605.1 Sinocyclocheilus anshuiensis | reverse complement strand
ACGCCATTCCGGACAGCGCGTTGAGTCTCCCGGGCTTTCAGCTGTTCAGAGCGGATCGCGACAAAGAATCAACGGGGAGATCACGCGGCGGGACATGCTTTTACATCAATGAGAGGTGGTGTAC
>NW_015544708.1:370-553 GCF_001515605.1 Sinocyclocheilus anshuiensis | reverse complement strand
TACGTGCCTTGGACATGTGGAGGAAACCTTGGTTCTTGTCTCAGGACCTGGTGCTGGGAGCTCATTGTCGCCGCGTAACGCTAGCGACGGACGCGTCCCTCATGTGTGGCCACCCTGCCCGTGGTCTGTGGAGTGGTCGCCATCTCACGTGGCACATCAACTGCCTGGAGATGCTGGCCGTGC
>NW_015544708.1:0-139 GCF_001515605.1 Sinocyclocheilus anshuiensis | reverse complement strand
ACATTCCTGGGCATCTCAATATGGGAGCAGACATCCTGTCGAGGCAGGGGCCGAGACCCGGGGAATGGATGCTTCACCACCTCGGGGAGTGAATGAGATATGGAGAGTTTTTGGCCAGGCCCAGGTGGACCTGTTTGCG
>NW_015544707.1:0-1393 GCF_001515605.1 Sinocyclocheilus anshuiensis | reverse complement strand
AAAGGGACAACAATTTGATGCACCACATCCCACTCATCCGCATCAGTAAGTGTACTACTCCATTTACGCATTAATACTGCATCTTTCCAATAAAACTGTTGATTACGCAGTGAGAATTAAATCTTCTCAGCACTCACACGACATTTCTCTAAGGTCGGGTCGTTTTTCTGCGCATCAATCAAAGCTTCACGTGATATTAACATATCAGTAAGAAGGTCAAAGCAAACAGGGAGACGAGTCATTTTCCCCGCATCCACAGACTCAGGAACTGAATCACTTCCTAAAATGTCTGCGAAAATAGAGTCATTGAGACTATTATTTTCCTGCAACTCACGTTTTGCTTGGGCTTGGGTTGTAACCGCACTACTTGCAAACACCTCTGGCAAAGTTTCAGCGAGTAAATCAGACTGCACCTCAATACACGGAACATTCGTCACCTGTACAGCCGGCATAACTTTTCCACCAGCAATATCATTCCCCATGATGAAATCAACTCCTTTCACAGCTAAAGACGGACGAACTGCAACCTCAAAACACCCAGAAGCCAATTCAGAAGTCACCCATACGCGTTGAAGAGGAACGGTTACAAACCCCATTTCAATTCCCTGCACAATTGTGCTAGTTTCGCACGCGGAGTCCCCGCAGAAATCTAAAGTATTCGACAATATAAAGGACTGAGATCCCCTGGTGTCACGCAAAATTCGTACTGGTTTTTTACCAATGACACCATTGTTCAACGACACAAATCCATCGAACACAAAAGGCTGAAAACAGGGATCAGGAGCAGAAGTAGAACAAGGCGAATGGAGAGCTTTTACCAAGATGGACCCTCGAGGCTGAACAGATAAAAATTCTTGTCGCTCCTGTTTTCGTTTTAGACTATGACATTCAGCCATCACATGACCCATTCTATGACAATAGCTACACTCTTTTCGGGACTTTTGACTGGAAGGAACCCATTTAGTTTTACAATCAAGGGAAACCTCACTTTCCTTCTCTGACTGACCACCAGCGTCACTCGCACGCTTAACAAACACCGTCTTGTGCATTAATGTATACTCATCTGCTAATACAGCCGCCTGTTGCACGGTGCTAACTTTTTGTTCATTCCACGGTTCTAACTTTTTGTGCATTCAAGTACAGAGCAGTACGTTCGGGAACACAGTTTTTAAATTCCTCAATCAACATAAGCTCCCTCAAAGAATTATAGTCCGTAACCTTACATGCTTTTATCCAGCGGTCAAACAATAGGCCCTTCTCGCGAGCAAACTCGACATAAGTTTGAGACGCCGATTTCTTCGTAGTACGAAAACGCTGTCGATAATGCTCGGGAACCAACTCATACGCCCGCAAAATCGCAATTTTCACTGCATCATACTGAACACTCTCTTCC
>NW_015544706.1:260-540 GCF_001515605.1 Sinocyclocheilus anshuiensis | reverse complement strand
CTTCCTCCGCAAACTAAGAAGAGCCAGAGCTCCGGCCCCCATCATATGCAACTTCTACAGAGGCACCATCGAGAGCTGCATCACTGTGGGGTATGGCGCCTGCAACGCGTCCTGCCGCAAGTCACTTCAATGCATAGTGAGAGCAGCTGAGAAGATCGTTGGTGCCTCTCTCCCCTCCCTCCAGGACATTTACAACACCCGTCTCACCAGGGGCGTGTCTACGTGGTGGCCAGGGGTGGCACCGGCCCCCCCTGAAATTTGGCTGGCCACCCCAGTTGCC
>NW_015544706.1:0-250 GCF_001515605.1 Sinocyclocheilus anshuiensis | reverse complement strand
ACCCAACACACAGCTTCTTCAGTCTGCTGCCATCAGGGAGGAGACTGCGGAGTCTCCAGGCCAGGACCAGCAGACTGAAGGACAGCTTCATCCATCAGGCAGTCAGGAAGCTGAACTCCCTCCCGACCTTGCCCCCCCTCCCCTCTTTTGCCGCAGGCACCACTGAACTCTGAACCCCCTCCCCTTTTTTGCTCCCCCCTCCCACGGGGAAGTCGTGGCCTAATGGTTAGAGAGTCGGACTCGTCACCCA
>NW_015544705.1:0-508 GCF_001515605.1 Sinocyclocheilus anshuiensis | reverse complement strand
GAAAAATCGGGCTAAAATTGTGCAGTGTGAACTCGGCATAACTTTAAGTTAATCGACAACGAATTGTGACTCCCATGAAAAACGGGACGTCTGGTCACCTTATCCCTACCCCTTCGGGTGCTGAGGCCATTGTTTCAGATCGCTAGTGCGCATTTTGGTAGCTTATCCATCCACTGCGGCTGCCATACTGAGACTAGATATGCAAACGACCCTTATCCGATTGCAATCCAATGACAGGGATGCACATTTTGAAGGACAAGACAGTAGCCTATAGGATGTATTTTGTCAATGACAGGGACGCACATTTTGAAGGACAAGACAGTAGCCTATAGGATGTATTTTGAATGTCCGGTAGTCCTCAAATAACATTATAGTCCCGTTTCGTCTTGTTAACGAAGACGCGGCATACATTTCGTCATAGTTTTTATCATCAGATATTAGTTTTAGGTCATCAACGTCTCGTCTTATGCAGAGTTCACACTGCACGATTTTCAAACTCGTCGGATCG
>NW_015544704.1:581-797 GCF_001515605.1 Sinocyclocheilus anshuiensis | reverse complement strand
GGCGCTCCTGGACCACCATAGTGGACATCGCACAACCCAGAGACCCGTAACCTTCGTCGCTCGTAACGTGAGGTCCGTCGCAGTGCGGAGTTCTCTGAGAACTTCCGGGTCATGACCACCCTCGTGCAAGTCCCTCAGTGCCTTAGCCTGGTGCACTTGCAATAACGCCGAAGCGTGTAAGGCGGACGCAGCTTCTCCACAGGCCGTATAAGCACT
>NW_015544704.1:0-206 GCF_001515605.1 Sinocyclocheilus anshuiensis | reverse complement strand
GTCGCTTGCCACCAGGTTTGGCAGGTGCCTGGACGAGCATAGCCTTTATTTCCGAATCCGATTCAGGCATTGCTACAGTCCCGGAGGACAGCAGCGCAGCCGAATCTTCCTCCCCAGAAAGCTCTGGCTCACCCTCCGATGCAGCGATTGGCATCTGGTTTTTGGGAGGAGCACCAAAGGATACGGCTGGTACGCTCCTTGTAGAG
>NW_015544703.1:811-973 GCF_001515605.1 Sinocyclocheilus anshuiensis | reverse complement strand
ATGAGGCAAGTCTAGTCACAGCTGATCGTCATGAGTCGAGTCAAGACACAGTTGATCTTCATGAGTCGAGTCAAGTCACATTTGATCGTCATGAGGCAAGTCAAATCACAGCTGATCTTCATGAGGCAAGTCAAGTCACAGTTGATCGTCATGAGTCAAGTC
>NW_015544703.1:0-325 GCF_001515605.1 Sinocyclocheilus anshuiensis | reverse complement strand
TGATGGGGATTGCTTTATGGTGTAGTTGGGCTGCGTACACCACCACTGAAACTTTAGAGTCGGCGGCGGCCACTGTGATGTCTCCAGAGGTGGCGGCTGATGCTGCAGATCCTTCCAAGGTAGTGGTGCATGCTGCCATGTTCTCCGAGGTGATGGCACCCGCTGTAGCTTCTCCAGAGGTGGCGGCCCATGCTGCAGAACCTCCCGAGGTAGCGGTGCTCGCTTCAGCTCCTTGTGCGGTGGTGGCGCCCAGCAATGCACCTTCAGCCTGTCATGTCATGGTCGAAGGAACCATTATTGAACTCTCCCCGTATCCTGATGGTCC
>NW_015544702.1:0-2421 GCF_001515605.1 Sinocyclocheilus anshuiensis | reverse complement strand
AGATATATATACTAGAGCATGGTGCTAGCAACACGAAGGTCATGTATGTTTCCCGGGGAATGCATGAACTAATAAATGTTATCGACCTCAAAAACTTTTACCATATAGTGCATGATTTATAGACTAGTACATTTTGATGTTTACATCACAAAACCAGCTCCACATTTATTACTGACAAAGTAAACTTGCTCGGTAGCTCACCTGGTACAGCACTGCACTTGTGATGTGGAGTGATCAGGTAAGAGTCACAATAAAAGAGCTCAAAGACAGTACAATGGCATGATTGCTTAAGCAAATGCTCTTTTATCTCACATTTGCATGTAGGTTTAATTTGGGATTTAGTGTAGTTGGTATGGTAAACACATATACAGATGTAGACACACAGGTGTACAGTTGGAAAAATATATATTTATTTATTTACTTACTTTTTTGTACACAAACAATTGTATTTGTGTGCTATTTCTTTATTTTCTTTAGTTTTTTTTTCCACCATTATTTCATAAATACATTTGTTTCAACTGTACTCATGTTACATTTGAAACTATTGCCCTAAAGTAGCCAAACAAACTCATTTCAAATGTTAAAATATCTTTAAAAATACCATTCGATCATTTTATTTCAGCTCTTAATTTTTCCCCCCTGATCTTTATTATATACGTATACAGGTTAGTCAGATGTATTTATTTTGCACATTATGTGCAATGCTTAAGACATGGTTATTAGCAAATAATATTTTCAAATATGCACACATTCACTCTCATTTATATGCCTAATATTGTCAGGATTCTGGACTGTTCTGTGTCGTGTTTTGCCCCTGTTTCTGTTCCTGTTTTTCCTTATTTGGTCATGTTCCTGTCCTCTTTTAGCTTGATTATGATTCCTGACACCTGTGTTTCCCCAATCATCCCCTGTATTTAAGTCCTAGTCTGTGCAGTCTGTCTCTGTCAGTTCTACTCGTTACGTTGATGTGTTTCCTGCTGTCTCCAGTGTTGATGTACCCCGTGTTCCATGGATAAAAGACTGTTTTCATTTACTCGTGCCTCCAGCGTGCTTCCTAAGTAGCAGAGTGTACTAGAATTTATCTAATAGATGTCATAATTTAATTTTTTGTCGTAATTTACTCACCATTGATCATGTTGTTCCAAAACTGTATGACCAAACCTGCATATAGATCTTTCCACAATATATTTTTTCACCAAATATTAAGCAGCACGACTGTTTTCAACATAATAACAGCTACTTGAGCAGCAAATCAACATATTAGAATAATTTCTGAAGGATCAGGTGACACTAAAGACTGGAGTAATGATGCTGAAAATTCAGCTTTGCATCACAGAAATAAATTACGTTGTAAAATATATAAATAAGAAAACATATGGTAATGATATTTCTGTCAGGATTCTGGACTGTTCTGTGTCATGTTTTGCCCCTGTTTCTGGTCCTGTGTTTCCTTATTTGGTCTTGTTCCTGTCCTTGTTTAGTTTGATTATTAGTTGATTCCCCGCACCTGTCTGTCCCTCGTTATCCTGTCTTTATAAGCCCCAGTCTGTTTAGTTTGTGTTTGTCGGGTCTACTAGTGTACTACGTGTGTTGCTCAAGCTCCTGTTTTGATGATTCCCAGTGTTTCCTTGATTAAAGACTGCTAAACGTTCCTTCGTGCCTCCCGTGTTCTTCCTGAACAGCGTAGTGTGACAGAAGAACCGACCAAAACAGTAACCTCCGTGTGTCTACCCTCTGTTTTGTTTCCCGTTTTTACCCAGTGTCTTTTTCTTCCGTTGTTCCCTCATGGATGCCCTCCTTCGCCCGGAATATCTCCTCCTCCTGCTGGAGCAGGGGGAGAGATCGCTCGAGGACCATACTAGACTGTTCCAGCTGCTAGCAAGCACCACCAGCTACCTGGACGACATGCACTGTGCATTCTACGACGCCAGTCTAAACATCGAGTGCAGACCACCGTCGTCCGAAGATGGTACTCGAGTGGATTTCGGCGCGTTTGTGGAGTGGATTCTGGCGAGAAACGGATCGCCTCTCATCGATCCACTCCGGACCCCGAACCCAGCCCACCATCTCCCCGCTGTGCGGAGCTAAAGCCCGAGCCCACCGATGATGGAGAGACAATTCCTGCCGCGATCTACAAGCCAGCGCAATGCCGAGCGACTGAGCAGAGGATCGCCCCGGAAGTAGAGCCCAAGCCATCAGACCAGGTGCGAGAGCCGCCGACAATGCCCGCCACGAGGGAGAAAGCCCTTGGTGTGAGCGCGGAGAGGAGCTTTGCCCCCTGCACCGCGGCTGAGGGTGAGCTGAGTATGGCGTGGCGAAAGTGCCAAAGCGAAGAGGGGAGGGCTCAAGTCCCCGAATCCAGTCCAGAGCGCACTACAGTGCCCGCTCCTAGAAAGTGCCCTCCAGTGCCAGCTCCTCGTA
>NW_015544701.1:0-481 GCF_001515605.1 Sinocyclocheilus anshuiensis | reverse complement strand
TGATTTAATCTTTTTAACAGAATGCAATGATCCACAGTGTCGAAGACTGCGCTTAAATCTAACAGAATAAGAACTGCGCAGTTTCCAGAGTCCACCGATAACAAGATGTAATTTGTCACTCTTAATAGGGCAGACTCAGTACTGTGCTTAGCCTTAAAAGCAGACTGAAAAGGATCTAAGATGCTGTTTGTGATTAAATACGGTGTAAGTTGGTTTAAAACCACTTTTTCTAGAACTTTCAGCAAAATGGGCAACTTAGAAATGGGTCTATAGTTATGAAGTTCAGAAGAATCTAGGTTTGTTTTTTTTAGCAGGGGGTGAACCACAGCATGTTTTAAACAGGATGGAACAGTGCTGCCATACAGAGAGGCATTTATAATGGACAGTACACTAGGTAAAACAACCACTAATATCTCCTTAGGAATAATATCAAGAGAACAAGTGGTTAATTTCATATTAGAAATCACAGCCAGCAAATCAG
>NW_015544700.1:184-776 GCF_001515605.1 Sinocyclocheilus anshuiensis | reverse complement strand
TGTTTATGTCTTAATGCAAAAAAGGGCTAGGCAGAGGGAACAGAGAGCAGCTCTGTGACAGCGGGCTTCCGAACCTCGAGAGAGAGTGCTAGATTTAGGGAATGCGGGTGGAGATAGGGAGAGCCCGTCTCCAACCCATCCACCAGATCATGATCCCCTCGATCTCAATCGCCACCATGCCTCAGCAGCAGTGGGACCGTAACCGCAAGATCACAGGCACGGACATACTCTTCGGAGCGTGCCCGGCATGAGCGGAGTGTTTAACAGCGGGTAAAGCACAATCAGCCCCCTCTCTTTTTGCCGAGAGCTGACTGCGCGAGCTCCACTCCCCAGTAAAGCTGCTCATTATAATATTAAGCATAATATGTTTGTGTAACTGATGCTTGTGCAACTGGCGAGCTCATCGACGCCCTCATCAACCTCCTCGGAGGAAGACAGGCGGAGCGTCGAGCCCTCTCACCGGGGGTAAAGAACCGCAGCACGGGCTTCCGAACCTCGAGAGCGGGCGCTGGATCTGGTAGGTGAGGAAGAAGATAGGGACTCGCCCGTCTACATTCCCTCCACCGGATCCATATGCGAACCCCACGAGCAT
>NW_015544700.1:0-128 GCF_001515605.1 Sinocyclocheilus anshuiensis | reverse complement strand
CCTGGAAAAGTTTTGACATGCCCTGACATTTGTGCTTTTTTCAGTTGCTTACAAACATTTGAATGTCCAAGTTTAATAACACCGTAATCAGCACAAACTGGGCTACAATAATGTGTGAGCAGCATGTA
>NW_015544699.1:82931-90947 GCF_001515605.1 Sinocyclocheilus anshuiensis | reverse complement strand
ATCCCTCGTACGTGCACATCCACACTAGCTTCATGGCTTTACTATACAGAGTCCAACCACCTTCGGGACGCGGGGGGAGCTCTTTTTTTCTAAAACACGTAAAAACTAACGCACAGTTGTATCAACAGAGCAATTTTACACCAGATTCCACTTTCAAAAATCAAAGCGCAAAGTAGGACGCGTAAATGTCTAGAAACACGTCAGAAAAGCGGGAAATAAGTGCGCCGAAAATGGTTCATTCCTAAAGTACGACGTGCAAAACCGAACGCGCCGCACCCCGCTTTAACTCTGGGAAAATCCACCAAACGGTCGATGCTCAGAGGCAAGCCCCTCCGACGCTGTAATTCGATAGTTCCATTTAATAGGCGGGCTTTCAGCGAGAAGCTCGGCTAGCTATTGGCTGACTGCCACGTCAATCAAGCGCTGATTTGCATAAGCAGGCCAGGTTGCAGTTGCAGGGGAGTGGGCAGGGTTGGGATAGCGCAAGTGAGCTGAACTTCTGCGCTGCTGTAGTGCACTATCCTCAATTTAATACTTTATTTCAGAGATTATTTCCTTTGACGAAAACAGCTCTAGCCTCGTGCGCTTTTATTAACACCACAAGGACTGTCGGACTCGCTCTTCTCCCAGTAATTAACAGGTTTATCGGGAAGTTGAGGTGAGTAAGTGTGGCTTTTTGCTTCAATTGATGTCAAAATAATATTAATCGATTTATTTGAACGTGATAAGCTGACATGCTTTCATAATGTTATCCTTTAACATTCCTGCTTTGTTTTCCTTGTATTTGAGACCAATATAGCGATTTATGGAATTATTCATATTTCACCATCAGTGCTAAATTACAAATGGAGACCTATATTAACAAAACATGATTTATAAAAGCTTTCTTTGTATTTGAAAGCACATTCAAGCCTTTCACCAAGGCCACATGGTCGAGAAATAGATGATATCATGTAGTACCTCATATAATTAGCATATAATTAGCATGCATTAATAAATAATGATCAAGAAGACATTAGCCCATGCACATCATGTCGAGGTGCGGAAACTGATCAGAACTCTCTTATATTTACATTAACAGATGTTTACAGTGATATCCGGGTTTCCAGTGCTGTCCTGTGATTTCTGAAAGCAGGTAAGCCACTGACTAACGCACATTGCGCCTGTTCTCCACTCCACTGTGCGTGTGACAGCGGCTAACCAGCTTTTGGATGAGTGCCTGACCTCAGCGTCCCACCGGAGCGTCCTGAGCGGCTTGAGGCGGACACGGCCCCTGGAGGGACGACTTTGGGCCCCCGGCCCTCCACCAAGTCTTTTTGTTCCCCTGGTAAAGCACTGCGCTTGAAACCCAGAGGTTGTGGGTTCAAATCCCATGCAACACGTGCTAAGAAAGGGAGTGTAAATGAGTCACAGACCTCTAGATGAAGCTGCTTCGCTCATTCCGAGTTTCATATGTAATAATAATGTTGTTTTTGCTCGCAAGCAGCCGCTCTGAACTTTTGAACTTGTACAGTTATGCAAATCCAGTTACAGTGGCTGTGTAAACCGTCTGAATCACATTCACACATCATGTGAAGCGCACTCGGCCTGTTAGCTCTGCTCTAATATATCATAGTAATAACTCAACTTTCATTCTGATCGGCGGTTTTGGTTTCATAGATATACAGTAAATGTGTTTTAGTGGATGTTTTTACTTTTTTAATATGTTGGTGATTTCATGATATGACACGTAATTGTATTATATTGCATTATAATATGAAAATATATATCAAATAAAATATCAAATAAATTGTAATGACACGTAATTGTATTGTATTGCATTATAATATGAAAATATATATCAAATAAATTGCAATGTTTCTCTGTACCTTACATTATATTATATGAAATATAGAAAATCTAAAAATACAGAAAATAAATCTAAAAATGTTTGAGTATTAAACATGCTTTTAGCAACGAAATATCAAAGGTAGCTGTGCAATTTTGCTAAAGAAATGTGTGATGTGGTGCAACACTAAATTATTAACAATAAAAAAAGATACATTTGGTAAAAATATATTCTATTTAAAATATTAATTAATAAATGTTTATGTTTTCATTATTAATTTATATTATTAAAAATAAATCCTAATGTTGCAGTATACATTATATTGTGTATATATATATTATATTACATTATATACTAATTAAATCTTAATGTTTGAGTGCACAAACTTGATTTTAGAAACAATATTAAAGGTTGTAAAATATTAAAATATTAAAAAGAAAGAAATGGATAGCATTGTTAACAAGTTAACAATTAAAAAAGTACTATATTCATGTTTTCATTATATTACATTATTAAAAATAAATCCTAATGTTGCAGTATACATTATATTGTATATATTATATTATATTACATTATATACAAATTAAATCTTAATGTCTGAGTGCACAAACTTGATTTTAGAAACAAAATATTAAAGGTTGTAAAATATATATAAAAAAAGAAATGGATAGCATGGTTAACAAGTTGTTAACAATTATAAAAAAATACTATATTCATGTTTTCATTATATTATATTATATTATATTATTAAAAATAAATCCTAATGTTGCAGTATACATTATATTATATTGAATTGCATTAGAATATATCAAATACAATATAAAAATAAGAAAATCTTAATGTTACATATTATATTATATTAATAAAATTAAATATTAAAAATAAATCCTAATTTTGCAGTATACATTATTACACTGTATTACATTATAAGAATAAAAAAAAATCTAAGTTACATTTTATATATTATATTGTATTATATGTAAATAATATATACAAATAGATCAAATAAATCCTGATGTTTCATAATACAAACATACATTTAGCAACACAATATGGAAGGCTGAGTTGTGATTGTGCAAAAGAAATGTTGATCATAATTTCTTTAATCCAGGCTTGGTTTTGAAAAGGCGAACAAACAGCACTTCATATAATGTAAATCTCACTGAATTCAGAGGATTGAAGTGGTTTATAGTTACATTTTGGGTTTTGAGTTCCATAACATGTATAATCCTGCCTCTTAATAGTAATTAAACTGCCTATTAATCAATTCTCGATGGGCATTTTTAATGTATGGACGATATTAGGAATAACGAACAATCATTATCGTGTGTGTGTAGTAGAGCTGCTGTTAATGGCTCTGGCCCACATAAAGACATTCATCACGGATTACAGACTTGATTTGATCGAATCTCTTCTGAAAAGGCCTTTAGCTGTGATTATCGCGCGAGTTCAGTGAAGTGAACTAAAACACGCCACTCATTAATGGAGCCTCATGAGCCGCGGCTGTGTTGTGTTTATCTGTAGCTGCAGAGACAGACAGACAGACAGCAGCGAGTGCTGAGGAGGATGCGAGTCTAATCTCACTCGTGTCAGACAGGCTCTTGATCTGATCCTCATAATCCACTCTTTTATAAAGAATATCTCTTTGGATTTGAGACTTTAGTCTTTGCAACTTTACAGATCTTCTTTATGCACCAAGAGCTTGTAACACTCCAAAGAGAAAGGAACAATTGAAATCGCAATATATGACCCCTTTAATCATATCTCAACAGCCAAGCAGCTCACACAAACAACTTCTGTCTAATTCACTGGGTTTCTTCACTGCATCAAAGCACTCAGTCATGTTTAAAGAAGACTTTCAGAAAAATATGACAGGAGTTATTTGAATGCCTTTGTGGTGAAGTGAGAAAGATCTGTTTGTTTGTTTAATGGACCAATGACTGGAAATTGTGACAGTACCTTTATAAAAACACGTCTTTATGGATTTTGATGCATCATGTGGTTTAGGGTTTAGTTCAGTGTTTCCTTTAAACTTTTAAGATCACAAGCCTTATGTGATCAAATGTATATTTGTTTAATAATTACTTATGGAAGTTAGGCCAGTTTGAGGTTTTTGTCACTTGAATTATCATCTTGATAAAATAATGTGTTCTAATACAAATCTAATAAATAAGATAGATATGACAATTATATTATGCACATTTTTGGAGATAAAAAACTATTAACATATCTATTTACAATTTTTCAATAAATGTAATATATTAAAATTATAGATATTAAATAAGTTTTACATAATATAGAAGTTAATATGCATGTTAATATTAATTAGTACTTTTATTTGTCCCTAGGGACATTGAAATTTGTCTTGGACATAATTATATAAGTATAAATATAATATTTTAAAATAGTATACAGTATAAAAACTTATTTGTGGAGGTTAGGTCAGCTCGAGTATGAAAATCTGATGATTTATTTTATTTATTTATTACTCATAAGTTGTAATGAGAAAAACTAAGTGGTCTCTACTTGAGATACTATTATAATTTTTATTAAAATTAAAAGAGGTTTATTTTTATTGTTTTCATTTTTTGTAAATGTTTTAGTAATTTAGTTTTTGCCATTTTTATTATTGATATTTTTATACATTTTTTTATTTCTGTATTAGTTTGAGGTATTTTAGTTTTACTTATTAACCCTGGTATGCGGCAGGGTGTGTGAAACCAATACTCATTGTAGCCCTGACATTTATATTATTATTAGCCCAGTTTAAGTGTTAGAGAACATTCCCCGTGTTTGCGCTCACTTAAAATCTGAATCGCTAATATAAACAGACACAATGCACAGTCTTTATTGTACTTAAATACATAGACAATAGTAAAAGTTCTCGAGATAAAATCTGGTAATATTTTACAGTAAATACATGTTTTGAAATGTACCAAAAAGTAGTAAATATATCATTCATATATACAGTGAATATATAGACGACAGTTAAGACAGCAGAGTTGAATATATGCAGAAAGTCATTATAAATCCTTAGCCCTGTGCGTCAGCTTTATTACCTCCAAGACGATTCTCTGGATGTCAGGACTGCAAGACACATAGAAAAGCACACTGAGTGATGCTGTTGGGAAGTTCAATCATAAGTACAAAAATACGCTAGACACATTCCCATGCACACAGCAGCCGAGAGCAAACAGAAAGAAACGTCCAACTGTCACACTCTACTGTGAATGAACCCTGAGTTTTAGCTCTCGCTAAACCGGCAACGTACTGCCTCAGTCGTATAATGAATATGCAATACAGCACGAGGCATTGATAATGTGTGAGAATCATGAATTTGATGCAATTTGTTCTTTGGAAATAGCAAATACAGAAACTTTGCAGGTTCACTCAGTGTGTCCCGAAAGTAACAGATACAGACCGGAAAAGCAATCGATCGATCACTGGATAAACTCTAAATAAAATCTATTTTGTCATTTATATGTTATTTATACAAAGGAAATTTCATCATGGGAAAATTTCCCCTCTGAATACTGGTCCAACTTTCAAAAAGTCCAGTATTGTAATTGTTTGAAAGTACAGTCAAACCAAAAAAATTCTTCGGAAACCAGATATAATTTGATTTTTTTTTTTTTACTACTGAGTGCAGGACACTATAGTTCATTTATGTAAGTGAGGATAGCAAAATAAAGTGAACTCTGACATATTATACCCAAAAATTCTTCATGTAGTGGACTACAAGTAAAACTGATAAAAAATGTGGGACCAAAAAATATTCAGACGTCAGACGTGACACTATAAAAACGACTGTTATGTACAGTGTTCACAATCTTTGTACCAACATTCAGACCGTTTGGATCATTGTCCACTCAACACATCTTGACAAATAGTTGTTTAAAGGGATAGTTCACCCAAAAATGAAAATGTGATGTTTATCTGCTTACCCCCAGGGCATCCAAGATGTAGGTGACTTTGTTTCTTCAGTAGAACACATTTGATGATTTTTAACTCCAACCGTTGCAGTCTATCAGTCGTATAATGCATGGCAATGGTAACAAAATCTATGAGAGTAAAAAAAACATGCACAGACAAATCCAAATTAAACCCTGCGGCTCGTGACGACACATTGATGTCCTAAGACACGAAACGATCGGTTTGTGCCAGAAACTGAACAGTATTTATATCATATTTGACCTCTAATACACCACTATGTCCAACTGTCTTTGGGCGCGCGCAGGCATCCGGTGCGTGAGGTGTGTACGTGGATGCCTTGGGGGTAAGCAGATAAACATCAAATTTTCATTTTTGGGTGAACTATCCCTTTAAGGAGACAGGAAAGCCATCCTGTCATTGTTGAAGGGATAGATCACACAAAAATGAAGATTTGTCGTTATTTACTCACTCTCATGATGTCCAAACCCATATGACTTCCTTTATTCCGTAAAACACGAAAGGAGATATTTAGCAGAATGTTCATGCTGCTGCTTTTCCATTCGAATGCATATGATAAACCGCAGCTGGAATTACGACACATTCTTGCAATTAAAATTCTGATATTTCCTAAATTAGGAGTGTTATGAATAATTTTTTATTCAAACATTTCTTAAGAATGTGTTTGTCTTTTTTCTTAAGACTGTTTTAAAGACATTTTTCAATTCCTCAAAACAATATTCTTAAAATTCATTGTAAAGTTGGGATAGCTTCCAACTTGTCTAAAATCCCCAAAGGCAAAGTGTTTAATGAATTTATTGGGTTATAAACATTGCAACAAAAGACTAGCTAAATAATGCATATTACTATTATTAGAGATGCGCATTGATGATGTAAACAATGATCGGTCAGGATTATGTGTGACGAGACTTTGCTGAATTTGAAAAACTAGACTAATTTTGACAGCTATTTAAAATACGCAATGCATTAAAAATGATTATAATGGAAATATGAAGGCAGTGCAAAAAAGAAAAAACAGTAAAATTTTAACTTTATCGGTGAGTAACATACAAAACTTGATCTTAAGACATTTCGTAACTTCTTTCTTAAGAAAGTTTTCATAAATCCAGCCCTATAAAGCTTAAAAACAATCCAAAAACATAAAAATGGCCAAAACTATTTTTTAATAAAGATGGCCTTTTTTCAACTTGTTCAACAAATACCACCATACAATTTAAAATCAGTAATTTTCTTAAAAAGATTATTAAGAAACTTAGACTTTATCTTAGATTTTGATAAATCCTGCCCTAGAGGCTGTCAAGCTCCAAAACAATCCATTAAAGTATCATAAGTGTCCAATGTGAGTTTCGGCACTATATTTCAAGTTTTCTGGGGCCTCATTTATAAAATGTGCGTACGCACAGATTTGATCTTAGAGTGTGTGTACGCTAAAATCCACGGCAACGTTCATATTTATAAAAACGGTCTTTGACGTGGAAAAGTACTTACCGCCACGTCAGGGTCTGAGCAGGCGTACACACTTTTCCTTGTGGCAAAGTCGGAGTACTGCAGCTATTTGAACATCTAAGCTGCAATAATTATAAAAGCGGTGTACGTGCAAGCACTGAATTCATCATAAACAACAAAGATGCGGTGTAAGAGATTAATTGTGCAGTGTAGTCAGATTTTTTATTAACGGAAGTTTTTGCAAGATTAAACTGACGTTTTTAGTAGCCTTCTTTATACGCTTTCTGTACACAGCTTATTCCATGTTTTTTTAATTATTATTTTATTTTACAAGAGAACTTGCGAAGTCCTGCTTTAGCCAACTACTAATGCGTATAATAGAAAAAAAATGCATAAACGCATCTCTGACTGTTTTGTCTGTGTAGCCTTTAAGAATAGGCCTATGTCGTGCAATAACGGTTTTTAATATATTCTATTCAATAACATTGTTAACTGTTTTTATTTATAACATCTGCTGCTTTGCTTCTGTGAAAATGAATAGAGACATCAGCCTTAAACTTTGTCAGTTATATTTGTATAAGATACACTATATATTTTTGTGTCCGTACATTAATGGCACATTTGAGCAGCATTAGTAAACTGTGTAAATATAAAGAAATGACAAATCACATGCAGGTTTTTTCAGACCGGAGACCATAATCATGTAATAATTTATTTTATTATGATATGAAACGTCCAATTTTTCTTTCAATAATGTTTTTTAAAGTTTTGCAAGAATTTCGTGATACTAA
>NW_015544699.1:77525-77998 GCF_001515605.1 Sinocyclocheilus anshuiensis | reverse complement strand
ACTGCTTTTCTTCTGTGAAAATGAATAGAGCGATCAGCCATAAACTTTGTTTTTGTCATGTACATCAGTTATTTGTATAAAATACACTATATATTTTTGAGTCAGTACATTATGGCACATTTGAGCAGCATTAGTAAACTGTGTAAATGCCAAATCACATGCAGGTTTTTTCAGACCGGAGACCATAATTGTGTAATAATTTATTTTATTATGATATGAAACGTCCAATTTTTCTTTCAATAATGTTTTTTAAAGTTTTGCAAGAATTTCGTGATACTAAACTTTTTATTAGTTGTCATAGCAAGTGATTTTAAAAGTAGGAGGGCTCACTTTTTATAACATGACTGAAAAGTCATGCTGCGCACAATTTCAAGATCATTTGCGATTTATAAATGTCACATCTGGAAGAGACGCGCACGCAAGTGTTTTTGTGCGCACGTTAGTTTTCTCGGAATAGCACTTACGCACTTTTG
>NW_015544699.1:74445-77367 GCF_001515605.1 Sinocyclocheilus anshuiensis | reverse complement strand
ATGTGCGTACGCACAGATTTGATCTTAGAGTGTGTGTACGCTAAAATCCACGGCAACGTTCATATTTATAAAAACAGTCATTGACGTGGAAAAGCGTACTTAACGCCACGTCAGGGTCTGAGCAGGCGTACGCACTTTTCCTTGTGGCAAAGTCGGAGTACTGCAGCTATTTGAACATCTAAGCTGCAATAATTATAAAAGCGGTGTACGTGCAAGCACTGAATTCATCATAAACAACAAAGATGCGGTGTAAGAGATTAATTGTGCAGTGTAGTCAGATTTTTTATTAACGGAAGTTTTTGCAAGATTAAACTGACGTTTTTAGTAGCCTTCTTTATACGCTTTCTGTACACAGCTTATTCCATGTTTTTTTAATTATTATTTTATTTTACAAGAGAACTTGCGAAGTCCTGCTTTAGCCAACTACTAATGCGTATAATAGAAAAAAAATGCATAAACGCATCTCTGACTGTTTTGTCTGTGTAGCCTTTAAGAATAGGCCTATGTCGTGCAATAACGGTTTTTAATATATTCTATTCAATAACATTGTTAACTGTTTTTATTTATAACATCTGCTGCTTTGCTTCTGTGAAAATGAATAGAGACATCAGCCTTAAACTTTGTCAGTTATATTTGTATAAGATACACTATATATTTTTGTGTCCGTACATTAATGGCACATTTGAGCAGCATTAGTAAACTGTGTAAATATAAAGAAATGACAAATCACATGCAGGTTTTTTCAGACCGGAGACCATAATCATGTAATAATTTATTTTATTATGATATGAAACGTCCAATTTTTCTTTCAATAATGTTTTTTAAAGTTTTGCAAGAATTTCGTGATACTAAACTTTTTATTAGTTGTCATAGCAAGTGATTTTAAAAGTAGGAGGGCTCACTTTTTATAACATGACTGAAAAGTCATGCTGCGCACAATTTCAAGATCATTTGCGATTTATAAATGTCACATCTGGAAGAGACGCGCACGCAAGTGTTTTTGTGCGCACGTTAGTTTTCTCGGAATCGCACTTACGCACTTTTGAGAAATTATCTTAGAACAAATTTAGGACGGTTTATACGCAACATTTTATAAATGAGGCCCCTGAAGTCACATGATGTATTTGTGTGAGAAAGAGACCCAAGTTGAAGTTATTAACTGATAATCCTTCAAATCTCATTTGCACTTACGTATATTCAAACTTGTCACATACATGTTGCCCCAGTTTGATATCAATGATGCTAAAAGCTATGCTGAGTCCAGCTGATCACAAAAGTCTGGAAAAACCTTCCTGGTTGGAGAAGAGCAGCGTGAACATTCTTCAAAATATCTTATTTTACATTTCAAGTACGGAAGAGTCACACCGGTTTGGAACACCAAGAAAATGATAACAGAAATGTATATTTATTGGGGGAACTATCCCTTTAATAATACACACACACATACACACACACACACACACACACACACACAGCTGCACTATCAATCAGCAAAACAGCTGGTAGGACATAAGGACACCAAACTCGGACAGAAGAGCGTAAAGAAGAAAAAGCGTGTAGAACTCAAGGGAACATGGCAGAAACACTTTAGTTTGCATCAAATTTGAAGTCAAATTACATCTTTGTAAGCAAAAATATCTCGACTCCCACAACAACAGTTTTTAGCAGCTTGTCAAGATGTAATTTGAAACCAACCCACTACCCCTTAAACTAAAGTGTTGAAGAGCACAGGTTGTGGTAACACTTCTTTTTGAAAGGCACTACATACTGACTTCATAGCATTGTAATATGTAACATCTATATTTACAGACAAAATTAGTAGCACTAATATACAGCGACTGAAAATATAGTTTTGGATTGAAATATATGGTAATGTTGCGTAAATTAGTTGACGCAATGCCTTTCAGCTAAAGTGCTACAATAATCGGGCATGTTGTTCAGAAGAGGGCGGATAAGGAGGGCCACCAAGCAGGCACCGTCACCCAGAAAGGGCTGCCGCCACGGGCGTGTGTGCGGCAGCTGGGGTCGCAGGCAGGGAAGCAGCAGCGGCAGCATCTGTCACACATACACACCCTCAGGGTTCAGGCTGGACACCAGGGGGTGCTGCAGGTTGCGCGGGTGACCCAGGAACTGCTTGGCAGTGGGACGTGGGGGCGAATCTGTGGGAAATATGGAGCAAAATATGCATCAACAACAACATAAGCCCATATAAACACAAATATCTGTACTAGCCATATAATAAGCATATAGTATTTTTTCAGTATGCGATGTGTATGCATGAAATAAAATGCAGTATACAACCAGAAAGCACTACAAGGTATATTGTATCCCACAATGCCATGCACTTTCTATTTCCGGTGTAAGAAATGAGCTGAGATGTTTAGCATCTCCTTCCCAAAAATGAAAATTATATCATTAATTACTCACCCTCATGTCGTTCCAAACCCATAAGACCTTAAGCCTGGAAATAAATATGCATAAACAAACAGTGCGGTCATTTGATAAAGTGCGACAATTTAGCATTGTATACTGCATACTGGCAGTATATACTGTGTACTGACTACTACTTAAAAATGGCATGTGAAACATTATGTGTTATGCAAGTATAAACATTTGAAACAGTAGTATGCTATAATGTCACTTCACCTCTTCACGTTAAATGTTTCCTCTAAATTTAGCAAACATCCAGTTATCAAGTGATTATTGTTCACTTTTAGTGCAGTTTTGCTTTAAAAATCTTAAAATGTGCAGGTTATACTGTAGCATACTACTAGAAATGGTAAGAATAGTATGGTATAGGGCTGCACGATAAATCGCATGCGATATTTAACGCGCATCTTATCAGTAAAGCTGGTTCTGTAATCAGCGGTAAATCTCCATCATGCGCGTTAAATATCGCATGCGATTTATCGTGCAGCCCTA
>NW_015544699.1:56709-71861 GCF_001515605.1 Sinocyclocheilus anshuiensis | reverse complement strand
CACACATACACACACACACACACACACACACACAGCTGCACTATCAATCAGCAAAACAGCTGGTAGGACATAAGGACACCAAACTCGGACAGAAGAGCGTAAAGAAGAAAAAGCGTGTAGAACTCAAGGGAACATGGCAGAAACACTTTAGTTTGCATCAAATTTGAAGTCAAATTACATCTTTGTAAGCAAAAATATCTCGACTCCCACAACAACAGTTTTTAGCAGCTTGTCAAGATGTAATTTGAAACCAACCCACTACCCCTTAAACTAAAGTGTTGAAGAGCACAGGTTGTGGTAACACTTCTTTTTGAAAGGCACTACATACTGACTTCATAGCATTGTAATATGTAACATCTATATTTACAGACAAAATTAGTAGCACTAATATACAGCGACTGAAAATATAGTTTTGGATTGAAATATATGGTAATGTTGCGTAAATTAGTTGACGCAATGCCTTTTGCTACAATAGCTACAATAATCGGGCATGTTGTTCAGAAGAGGGCGGATAAGGAGGGCCACCAAGCAGGCCAGAAAGGGCAGAAAGGGCTGCCGCCACGGGCGTGTGTGCGGCAGCTGGGGTCGCAGGCAGGGAAGCAGCAGCGGCAGCATCTGTCACACATACACACCCTCAGGGTTCAGGCTGGACACCAGGGGGTGCTGCAGGTTGCGCGGGTGACCCAGGAACTGCTTGGCAGTGGGACGTGGGGGCGAATCTGTGGGAAATATGGAGCAAAATATGCATCAACAACAACATAAGCCCATATAAACACAAATATCTGTACTAGCCATATAATAAGCATATAGTATTTTTTCAGTATGCGATGTGTATGCATGAAATAAAATGCAGTATACAACCAGAAAGCACTACAAGGTATATTGTATCCCACAATGCCATGCACTTTCTATTTCCGGTGTAAGAAATGAGCTGAGATGTTTAGCATCTCCTTCCCAAAAATGAAAATTATATCATTAATTACTCACCCTCATGTCGTTCCAAACCCATAAGACCTTAAGCCTGGAAATAAATATGCATAAACAAACAGTGCGGTCATTTGATAAAGTGCGACAATTTAGCATTGTATACTGCATACTGGCAGTATATACTGTGTACTGACTACTACTTAAAAATGGCATGTGAAACATTATGTGTTATGCAAGTATAAACATTTGAAACAGTAGTATGCTATAATGTCACTTCACCTCTTCACGTTAAATGTTTCCTCTAAATTTAGCAAACATCCAGTTATCAAGTGATTATTGTTCACTTTTAGTGCAGTTTTGCTTTAAAAATCTTAAAATGTGCAGGTTATACTGTAGCATACTACTAGAAATGGTAAGAATAGTATGGTATAGGGCTGCACGATAAATCGCATGCGATATTTAACGCGCATGATGGAGATTTACCGCTGATTACAGAACCAGCTTTACTGATAAGATGCGCGTTAAATATCGCATGCGATTTATCGTGCAGCCCTAGTATGGTAGCATGCTGTTTTAAAGTCTACCATTGTAAACCTGCATGATCATATGTTTGCAGTTCATTTTTTTACATCAAAAATGGAGGGTCAAGTCTAGCACATTGCATTGTGGGATACAGTATACCACTGAGTGTATTCTGTATACTGCACATTATAGCAAATGTAGTAAATCATTTGGTTATTTGAAGTATACTGAAAATGTGTGAGTATGTGTAACCCTAGCCTTAACACTATGGTACTACACAAAATAAAACTAGAACTAGTTGGCAGTATACAGAATATACTGTGTAGAATGCAGTAAACATTATGTTAGTATTCCATTATTCATTGATTTTTCTCTACTCCGTTAGGTATGTGCACCTGCAGTAGATTTAGTGCGTGTTCGTTTGTGTGTGTGTTTGTGGGGAGGCCATACCACTGTCTTTGTGTTTGTCCTGCTGTTGTTGAGTCAGGTCCAGTTGCTCTGGGTGTTCACTGAGGTCTGTGCGGGGTTGAGGATGAGTAGGCAGGGCTCCAGCCTGTTGGATAAACTGTTGTAAATTGCACTGTCTCAGCTCCTTATTCAACTCCTCCACTTCCTCCTGCTTAGCCTACACACAGAGAGAGCAGACAATCACAAACAGCCTGCATACTAGAATAAAAAACAGTTTAATTATGAATACAAATGATTAAACACTATACTTTTTTGCATTGTAGTATGTGGCCAACAACTTACTATTGTATACGTTTTAGAATATATTTGTATTTATAAATTTTAGCAGCAATGCTTTAATTAGTACCTTTAAACACTCCCTGTAAACCTTTAATTGTGTGTGTTGTCTGAATACAACATAACCAACAATTTCATATCTTTTTGTTTTCTTCTTTGGTGTAATTCCGTCAGTAGTCTCAAGGTGGCGCCATGTTTTAACAGCAACAACAGCCAAGGCAGTAAATCTGCCCTGTGGCTCTGATTACAGTAATCTTGGGATTTGTTCTCTATGGGTACCTTTGACACCTTTCTGGCTGTAGGTTTAATTTGTTTAACAAGACAAGCCAAATTCAAATACAGACAAGTCAATGGTAACCACAAAGTATGTGAAGTAATCACCTGAGTTGCAATTTGAAAACTATGATAATTCACAATGCTTTGTTGAAGGATGAAGATCAACCTAATTTGCATGCATGACTTGTCTAAACGGAGTAGATTATTATTATGTAAGACGCGGTTAGTCATGGTTGATTTCCTTGTTTTCTGGAAGAACACATAAAGGAAGACTTTTGAGTGGCACTGTGGTATAAAATAGTATAGATCAGTTTCACAGACTTGCAAGTCTTTGATTTAAGTCACTGGAATACTGAAATATTGAAATGCTGTTATAAAACTGAGGCTGGTGCATAATTATGTACTATTCATGCATGCCCAGCAGGAAAAGAAACTTGCTCAATAGGTATACGCCTTTATTTTGTCCTTTCAAGGCATAAAATGCACAGGAAATAAAAGAAATGTATACGTGTCCAAATAAAAACATTTGTTTCTGTACACAGAAAAGGCAGAATTCACAAGTTCTGAGTGTGAAATACTTTTAAAAGATGGGTTCCTTTGTTCGCTTCCAAATTTTCAGTTCATTGATCATGCACCTCCGCAGAGGGTACCGTAATACCCTCCAACATTTGCAGCCAACAGCTACAAGCCTCTCTCTAGAGCCACGCTCTCTCTGCTTACCTTCAGCAGAGTCTCCGCCCTCCCCAAAGCCTTCTCAAGCTCTAAAAGCTCCGCCTCCAATTCCTCCCCCTGCTTTTGTCGACTTTGAAGATCTGCCTCGACTACCCCCAAAGAGTCTTTTGAATCGGACTGCGCGGGCAAGTTGTCCGCCTGTAGCATTTCTCTCTGAATGTCCTCCTCAAGCTGCATGGCGCGAGTGTTGAATTCGTGCAACTTTTGCCCGCAATTATCCAGTTTAGCATGCAGCTCTCCTAACCCCCGCTTCATCTCACGCTCCCTTTCAGTCTCTATCCTTAGTTCCTCCTCCCAGAACTCCTCGTCCACCAACTCCTGCTGGTTCCTCCACAGGGTCTTCTCCAAAACATCCATCTCTGCCTGCAGGGGTGACTCCTCAGCAGACGACTCTTCCCAAGTCTCGCATTTCTTGTCCACATCCAACAGCTGAGACTCGGGGGCATGTAGCTGCTCCCGCTGCTGGAGAACATGCCGGAGCACCTCCTCTTTAGATGGACCTGGAAGGTACTGCGCGTGTGGAACTGGGGACGCCCTCTGTTCAGGAGAGGGTGTTTTACGGGAGTCCTTAGTTTTCACACGGGGAGAACTGGAGGGGCCCAAGTTGAAGGTGAAAGATTTCTTCGGCAAACCCCGTTTGGTTTCTGATGTGGAAGGCTTGGAGTGAGGGAGGGTGCGGCTGTGCAGACTTTGCTCTTCACTGCTACTGGGACCGGTCCGCCGCAGGAAGAACTGCACCTCGCTGCTGTGTTGTCCCAGTTTGGCCAGGGACTCCAGTGGGCGCTCATTGGCCAGTAGTTGGCGCTCGGTGTCCCTCAGTCTCTGAATGAGAACATAACGACCCGTCTGGCCTGAAGGGAACACAGGGGTAGTTAGAGTCCAAAAATGTGTTGTACCTTATTTGTATTCTTATTACATGGACAATCCCCCTGGATCTAGGGGAACTGTCCTAAGGTTATTTAAAGTGTTTTACTGAAGGCCATTATGGCAAGGGCTCATGGACCACCACTTTGTGGACCTCTAACCTACAACCTACTGGTTACTAGCCCAGATCTTTAAACAACTAACCCAAGGTTCCTCAAATCTGACCCTGGAGGGCCACTGCCTTGCAGAGTTTAACTTGAACCCTTATCAAGCTTACTTTCCTGTAATTTTTTAGTAACTGTGAAGACCCTGATAAGCTTGCTTAGGGGTTTTTGATTAGGTTTAGAGTTAAAGTGCCCCTATTATGCCATTTTGAATATTGCCTTTCATGCAGTGTGTAATGTAGCTGTATGTGAAAGCAAACGATCTGCAAAGTTAAACGAGAAATGAAGTTATTGTCTCCCAAAAGAAAGAATCGACTCAGAAAAGTGTAAATGAGTCGTTAGTCCTACATCTGTGACGACTACAAGTCATAATGCGTGCCTATGTTCTATGCTGGCCGGCCGCAAACAACTTGACCCAACCTCAAACTCATAATTTAAATGATGACTGCTTCTCTAATCTTGGGGAGTTTATTGCGGGATTCACTTGAAAGATGGCTCAGTACCCAGTTTATTTGAACCAGCTGGCTCCACTGAATCACAAACTGTATGAAAAATAATAGATGTTTATATTTTATTTTGAGCATTCAAAATACGCAACCTTGGCAATGGGCGTATCGTTTCCGACACGCACTGTACGCAGTAGACCAATCACAACAGACTGGGCCATCTGACCAATCAGAGGGGTTTAGAGACACTGAAACTTAGAACTGCTTGAATTAATCATTTGAGAATCATTGGAAAATTAGGTGAAATTAAATGCATATTTTGAGAAAACAAGTGTTGTTTAATCTTGCATGCATGTAAACCTATTGTAGGAGACTCCCAAAACAATATTAGGAACCTTACAAATTGCATAATAGGGGCACTTTAAACTCTGCAAAGCAGTGTCCCTCCAGGGTCGGATTGAAAAAACCATGGTTTAACCTCACCTCCTAAAGTTCCTTCTCAGAGGTACTTACCAATGGCTTGGGCGAGTGCAATGACTACGTCCTGACATGATGTCTCTTCTGACAAGCCGCAAACCACTCGTACAACTCCATCCACCCAAACTTTCAGCTCCATCAGAGACACTGAACACAGATCAGCTTACATCAGAAATGCATGGTAATGTCTGGATTCTGAAATGACAAAAGAGCAGTAGTGACAATTTAATGCAAATTTGTCTTCACAGATTACATTACAAACATAGAGCGAAAAGTGAGGACAATCAAAAACCCCTCATCGTTTTCAGTTAAACTTACATGTCTGATTCTAAATGTGATGGTACAAGTCTACAAGATGCAATATAGTGTGGCTGAAGACATCCATGTGACAGACATGTGCATAGAATTGTTAACCAAACATTTCACAGGAATCCCCAGTCCCAACTTTTAAGTACTCAAGTACTTAGTTAAAAATCATCTATGGAGTTGATTTGAGAACTTGAGTAGACAAAATGACCAAACTGCCCATCTAAACTCATCAAATAAGGTCCAAAATACATCCATGAAGAAAACTCCAGCTATTTTCTACTTTAGTTGTTTCTACCTGATTACACAAATCCTGCAGGATTTTCAGCCATGAGACATGAAATTGTGATTGAACA
This sequence comes from Sinocyclocheilus anshuiensis, assembly GCF_001515605.1. NCBI lineage: Eukaryota > Metazoa > Chordata > Actinopteri > Cypriniformes > Cyprinidae > Sinocyclocheilus > Sinocyclocheilus anshuiensis. The sequence continues at coordinate 66,047 of NW_015544699.1, read as the reverse complement.
TCGGGACCAGTGGGTAAGCAAATTTCAAGAGTTATTATTAGCAGGAGGTTGATGGACTCAGCTCTGCTCCAATTAAATGCACTGCTGGCTCTCTTCAAAGGCGTTCTCGCAGATGGATGCTTAAGGGAACAGACAGGCAGAATGTAGTTGTTCAGAGACGGCATGTGCTTGCATGTGTGTCTGACTCCACTTTGAAGCCCCACAGCAGGAACAGATGGCGCTGCTAAGGTAAGGTGTAGTTTTCGAATGTTTCAGCCATGCAGATACTGAATGAACTGCTGTTTATGAGATTATTATAAGCGAAACATGTTGGTTCTGTGCACTTTGATTGTTGAATATTACACCCTTTGTGAGGAAATTCTATGGTAAAGTCTACCGCATTAACTTATGAAAACATTTAATAGCAGTACTAAGCTACTAAGCAGACCATTTAGCAGCTGCCAAATACCAAGTGATGGATGCTCTATCTTCAGGCCTTAAAGTCATGTTTAAAAGAGAATGGAGAAAATTAAAGTGAGAGGAGCAGCATTTTTTCCAAGTACACGCCAGGGTCATATTTTGCCCTACATTTTTAAATGCATTTTCATAGGAAAAATGCCACAATGGCATTTGTTTCCTTTATAAATTGTCATTATTGTAATGTAAATATATATATTTCTGCATGCAAAACATCTTCAAAAACATATTTTCTAATTTTGATTTGGGGTGAGACATTTTCGTAACATTCACCCAACTATTTTTAACATCAAGAAAGAGAATAAAGCGAAATCTAAAAGAAACCAACTCTGAAGCATTCTTCCTCCCCATTCCCATCCATACTGAAAACGGAGGAATGTTACCTTGTTGGCTCGCGTGCAGCAGAGAGCGGAGAGTAAAACAAATCTTCTTTTGTCTCCCGTACCTCTAACAGGCTCGATCTTACTAAATCAAGTCCGTGGCCTCAGGGTACACTTCTCAACGCAGCCCGCGGTTACCATGACAACAAAGCACTAGACGTGAAAGACGAATCGCAGAGGAATCAACAGGTGCCAGACGCATTGGGCTAGTCGGACAGTTTGGACTTAAGTTCACTGCATTCATGTTAGAACAAAAAAAGATATATTTTGGCATTGCGACTTGACTCACAGCAGGCTTGCGTTTAAGATTAGGGTGGATAGCCGCCACACGCTTGGATCCGTTAACTTCCATCTCTCACATACAATCACTTGCACATGTCCAGACCCACTGCTTCAGAAATGGAGACCCACCCCAGACACATCTAAAACTTCCCTGTCTCCTCCCTTCTGAGCGCGTCCTCCGAAAGCTATGATTACTGGAATTATCCCATTCCTCTCTTTCATCATCCTCTTTATGTTTTGCAGGCTGTTGAGAATACGTCCTGAGGAACAAGCGCACTGTTATTGTGCAGGCGTGGTGCTCTCTCTTAACATTAGCAGATGTTATTAGCCAGTTGTTCTTATCGAAACCACTACTGTGCACTATTATCATTAATAAGTCATTGTAAAAGTCTTAGATAGCAAGAGGAGTGAGCCTCTACAGACAGATAGAAAAGTTTCACACGAGCACAAACACACATCTGTAGAATGTAGCATGTAAATGTCATCATGCCCCTCAAGGGAAGAGAGACACACTCTCTGTTTGCAGTTCTGCTGTTTAATACACAAGTGTAAAAGTGCAAATAATTGAGGCAACGCTGACATTACACTTGATGACTATGTCTATTGCTTAATCTATTGAAGTACTAAACTTGCTGTGCAACAGCCATGAATGATACCTTAAACTGTGCAAATCTGCTAATATTTTCCAAATGGGGTGGGCGATATGACCAAAATCTTAAATCCAGGATATGAGTAATTTTATTTCACGGTAACAATATATATCTTGATATAGTTGTTTTTGCTTTAAATAAGGTCTTTATGATATAAAAATGTTTGACAACAGTTCTTGTCACCAGTGTCAGTATCACAAAAAACTAATACTAGTCTAAATTGAAAAAAAAACAAACCTTGAGCTTACTGAAGACAAGTAAACAGTCAGTGATTAAATAAGAATAAGAAACTAATAAGCAGTAGGACAAAAAACTACAGTAGAACAAATAAATAAGGAATGCTACATATATTGTAGAAAGTAATTAAATGTATAAAAGCACTGCATATTGTTCACTGTGTAAATTAAATATATATTTCTTATTATTAAAGTTACTAGTGTGATTTAGTCAAGAGCAATGAGAGATTTTCTCTCTTTTGACAGCAGAAATATTAGACTGCTGCCACTTTAAGAGCTGCCTGGACACATAAACGTGTTTTCTTTCTCAGCTGTTTGCTTTTACTTAAGACCTAAATTACTGTGTTTACGAGGATACTTGCAAAGATGGGCATTTTGATAGTGTGTATGTAACCCGCGAGAGACAATAGTCGAAAATCTCTACCGGTTAACAATTTTTTACCAGTTAATCATGTCTACCGGTATATCGTCCACCCCTTTTTCCAAACCATCCAGATTTGTTTTTTGCCTGGAAGACGAAACACCCCAGCAACCACCTAGCAACTATCCAGAACACCCTATCAACCACATTACCAGAGACCCAAAACCACATAGCAACACTATCAAATAACCCACAACAACAGCCTTAGCAATGTCCAACTAACAACCTCACAACTGCCTATGAAGACATAACTCCTTAGCTAAACTAACAAATGTCTAGCAACACCCTAGCAAACACCTAGCTTGGTAATCGTCCAAATATTAGCCACAATATAGCAACTCAGAAGAAGGTGGAAAAAATTCCTCATATGTAAAAATGTCTTTGAAAAGCTCATTATTGATAGTTTTTGTTTTGTCTTCACAATATGGCTAAATCAAATCCATTTCTATAAGCAAACATTTTGGCATCTAAGCAATGGCATATTTACTTAATACAATATTAACCCACACAATAGGCCATTGTTGCCTATCACATGTAGTACAGACACTGTTTTCTGTTGCAGCTGTTGAGGTGTATATTTCCCATGGTGAATGTCATCTTCAGCACCCATATAGACACAACAACGGCTCTTTCTTAAAAATACCTTAGTGAGAACACATCTGTGTCCTACTCTGCCACAAACACATGGCCTAACATGTCTAATTTTCTGCAGCTTTAACAAACAAAAACGTTGTAAAACCCAAGGGCAGGGTGGGACGGCGCTCTCTGTCAGCTGTAGTGTGGCTCTGATTGAATGTTTCCTCAGCAGATGATCACTGAATGAATGCGGTGCTGAGAAAGCAGAGAGATTGTGTCTGGTGGGTGTGTGGAGAGAATTATTACTGTCTCTACACATTATGAATCAAATGGTGATTTATTTGGATGGCATCTCCATCCCGCAGCAGCGATGCATCAGCAAGATTTCTGGCTAAGGATGTTTCATATATAAAATAACACAAATAAAGGGTCAAACCAATCCAAAGCATAGACACTAAACAAGGTCCGATAGATAGCCGATCCAAGACAAATAGTACCCTGTCAGGAATCTGGCCATGTTTAGGTTATCTTTTTTGTCAATGGGCATGTCATCGGCATGTCCCAACTTTTGACCAATGACAATGCTCTCTAGAGTATGTTACTCCCCCAACACCGTCTGTAACGGACTAGCAATAACAAGTAGCTAATAATATTTCATAGATGTGATGTAAACAAAAATGGCTAATGGTTATAAGCCAAATTCCTGTTTCAAAGAAATGTCAACGATGAAAGGAAAAATGTGCTGGTTACACCATATAATTGGGGTTTTAACTGGGTTTTTATTGTAAAACCTGAAGTATACTTAAGTTTTGACGCAAACGCTTAGCATATGTGTACAGTTGAATGCATAGCCTTTCAACGTATACTTTATTTGATATTGTGCACAAACACAGGCGCTCAACACATGCACAAGAAATGCATCCTTGTTTAGCGTTTGCGCTATTTCTCTCCAGATGTCATGACCAATGCATTTCTTTGTACTCATTAAAATTAGAGTTGTGTATTTCTCGTTACCCCTTTACACAATCACTTGTCAATGCGGGCGCGTTTATTGTTGTTGCATCTCCAGTAGTTTGTTGTGGTTTCAGTCGTTTCTTTTTCAACTGTGAAACAATGGTGGCACCAGTGCTACCATCTTGTGGACAAACGAATTAGCGCAAAAAAATTCAAGGTGCATGTGCGAGCCGAGCATACGGAGTTGCTAAAATAGGAAAAATATCAACAATGAAAGGAAAACTGTGATTATCAAGCCATTTAATTGGGTCTTTACAGTAAAGCCTGCAGTATATATTTTTGATGCAAATGCTTAGCATATGCATAGCTGAACACATAACCTTTCAAAGTATAGGCTACTTAATTTGATAATGTGTGCAAACCGGTGCTCGAAACATGCGCACTACAAAGTTTCATCCTTGTCCAGTGTTTGTGCTATTTCTCTCCAGACATTATGACAGATAAATGTCTTTGTACGAGTTTTTAAGAGTTGCATCTAACTCTTAACCCCATCACACAATCGTTCTCCAATGCTGGTGCGTTTATTGTTGCATCCAAGTAGTTTGTTGTTGTTCCATCTCATCGGTTACTTTTTCGACTGAAAAATGGTGGTGCCAGTGCTGCCACCTTGTGGACAAACTAATTAACGCAATTAACACTACAAAGTTTCATCCTTGTCTGGAGATAAATACTGCAAACATTGGACATGTCAATTTCTTTGTACGCATTTTTAAAGTTTCGTGTATCTCTTAACCCCCTCACACAATCGTTCTCCAATGCTGGCACATTTATTGTTGCATCTAAGTAGTTTGTTGTTGCATCTTCTTGGTCTGCTTACTTCCTCTTCGTCGTTAGGTATCAATGTGTGCTTGGCAAGACCGTTTTGTGCTTGAGCGCCACCAAGTCGTGTTTTACTGTAACTTCAGCATCTCCAGGCACGTGAACAAAAGCGCCAATCTCATTGGTCGGCCAGTTTTTAACGTGGCGCGTCAAACCAAAAAAAACAAGCCCGAGGCGTTTAAAAAAAAAAAATGCCGCTTTTACGCCTCACGTTTTGCGCGTTGGTGTGCACACTCCCATTGGCGCCCTTTGTTTAGTCACGAGGCGTTAAACGTTGGCGATAATCGCGTGTGATATTCGTCTTGGTGTGAACAAGGCAGTGCATCAGTCCAAAAGAAGTTAAATAAAGCGCATCCATCCAAAATAAAAAAGTGCCTCACACGGCTGCGGGGGGGTGAACAAAAATTCGTCTGTAGCGAATCGATGCGTTTTTGTAAGAAAAATAACCATATTTAAAACGTAATAATCAATTTAATCTAGCTTGCGCTCACTGTTGTACACGGAAGCAGCTCCGGGAGGATGACGTAAGACGTCGGTGTTGCGCATGTGCCGCTCAGAAGTGACGAACGCGGAAGCGCAGAGGAGAGATCAAAACAAAACAACGGTCACGAATTAGAAGTACAAAACGAGGATAGGTAAAGAAGAATGTCGGAGGATTTTCGATATAAGCCAAGAGGAGACTGGTTTTCCTTTGCTAAAGTAAGGAAACTTTGCTTCCTTTTGCTCCTGTAAACAAACGTTGGTTTTCACGAGACTCACCGGCGCATGCGCAACGCTGCACTCATACGTCATCCGCCCGGAGCTGCTTCCATGTACAACTGTGGGCATAAGCTAGATTAAAGTGATTATTACGTTTTGAATATGGATATGTTTCTTACAAAAACACATCGATTCACTACAGGACGCCTTTGTTCACCCCCCGCAGCCGTGTGAGGCACTTTTTATTATGGATGGATGCGCTTTATTTTACTTCTTTTGGACTGATGAACTGCAACACCTGCTGACTGCCATTAAACAGCTTGGAAGATCAAAGACAGTTTTTAATATAACTCCGAATGGATTCATCTGAAAGAAGGAAGTCATATGTGCCTAGGATGGCTTGAGGGTGAGCAAATAATGGGCTAATTTTCATTTTTGGGTGAACTATCCCTTTAAGTCACATGCACTGTACACATATCCTTTGGACTTAACTCCTTTGTACACATGGTTTTTGAACTTAGCTAGCTGACTATGTTTGGTTCGCAATGTGTTGCATTGTTTGTGATAAAGCATGGTTTTGTTTAGTATGTTGTCCCATTAGGACCAAACATTCACTTGGAGAAACCAATCTCATCCACTGTGAAGGGAAATAACAAACTAGAAATAACAACAGAGCAGATAACAACTGTACCGTCCCATGCTACACCACAGTACCACCCATCCATTCACAGTATGCCCACTCTTTCATCAAAATAACCATCAAACAACTCCAGGCAAGTCCTGAACATGCCCCCCACAAACAACATCACAGGTGAGTCAGCTGGTGGTTCACATTTTTGTACCAATTTCCTCTCTGATTGACTGATTAGCATTCTTTGAAAAACATGCACCTATAAATGTGTCACTGCTTTCACGCATGAATTACAGCCGGATCCACATGCATTGAGCGCTTCCACCCATAACCTGAGCAGACATTCTTTCATAATGGCCTTGTTGCCAACAACAAATGCAAAAACTGGATGGAGTCTATAACTGTGCCATTTGTCTGATTTACCGATCCAGACGGATGTGTTTAAAGTGAACATGAAAAAAAAAAGTGTATTTGCTTACCTATTTATTTCATATATATTTATTTGATTGAAATATTCACTTTTCTAGTTTTTGATAAATATTGTTCTCATTGAAAGAAAAAAACCAATGTATCATTTTATTTATTTGTTTATTTATTTATTGTTGACAGCTAAGGTGTTTTTTGACTTCAAATCCCCCATTGTCCACAACAATATTCTAGGTCACCATGTGTTTTTTAGTCGTTTGTGTTTACTGTACAAGAATTAAGAATAAAGGTTTCTAACAAATATTTTTGCTCACAATTTCTACCTGATAAAATATTTTAGAGCTTAACATAAGAAAAAATATAAATACTTTATCAAATACGATTTTATTAATTTACAGAATTTCTCCATTTTTATTTTTAGTTTGATCATATTTTAGATCATTGAAGTCATCCTGAGGCACCCTGATTGAGAATGACTCAACTCAACTTCTTAATTCGTATGTCATCAAATATTGTTCATTAGTCTAACTGTAGGCTGACCAATCAGAATTAAGCTCAGACTATCCAAAAGGTTATTGCCATCTTAGCTTTTTCAATGCACAATTTCAGATTTTTCAAAACACTAGTTCAATGCAGCTTTATGCTTCTCCGACCGCTTGAATGCTAGAAGTGCTGACCCTTTGCCTTTAGACAGAGGAATGTTGAGGGCACCAAAAGTGACCAGGCATAACCCCTAACCTAAACAAAGGCAGCCTGGGAAAACAAAAGAGGCTGTCTCCACTCACTGCCCAGAAATCCCTATCTTGGCTTCAACAAGTGGGATAAACACTGAGCGAGAGAGTCCTGAGAACTTCCCAATGGGAAGTTGCATTTTGGGCTTCTAAATGAACTTCGCAAAAAGATCACAAATTAAGGCCAATCTGGAGTCCAACACCATCTGGAAAACCAATTCTGAGTGCAACCGCAAGAATCTGTTAGACGTTAAGTATAATGCATGGGTTGTAATTCCAGTCTTTAAGACAGGTGGGCGGTTTTCACTTCTCATGAGAGAAGCAGTCCAGGTGTAAGCGGACCATAAGGGAATCTGCAGAGAAAATAACATTAGCCGTGTACAACAAGCCCTAGAAGAGAGAAACCAGCTTTGAAACATTATTTTCTCTTATGTGGAGCTTTGCTGTTCGTCATAACCAATTAAATGTGTTTTTCCACTGAGGAAATGAAATAAGGAGTATCTGTTTACTGACATTACTAAACAGCCGTGCCAATTTTAGCCTGTGTATGCGTCGTCTTTACAGCCAGACCATCTCTGTTCTCCAAATTTGCTTGCGTGCAGCATGAGACTTCAGGTTCATGAGTTATTTAATATTCTTTTACATGCCTGCTTTGCTAGATTTAAAACCGTGTTCCGCACTTTTTATAATGTTGCATTCTGTTCCAAATTTATCGAAATTATGAATATCAAAGCCTGAGGTGTAAAAGACAGATCGCCAACAAAGGAAGTCCTGAGGTATTGGCCTATTTTCAATGCAAGACAGAACAGGTGCACCTACTGAGAGTGGCTAGGCCTATATTAAAACAAGATCAAACTCCCTTGTGGTCAGACTGTATAGAAGTGGATATTTCTTTCTGTATAGAAGTGGATGTGCACAAACTGATCCACCATCAAATTCCTTTTGTAGAGAAACTTCTTGAAGTCAACATGAATTCAAAGTTGACCCAGTTTACTTTAAAATATTGTGGTTTCAATGGGCATGATTCAATGAAGCATGTTATTCCAAATAAAAAAGTGTGTCTTTGTAATCTTTAAGTGATTAAATTTTACTATGGGTTTTAGGGATGCACCGATACCGGTATCGGTATCGGGCCCGATACTGAACTCCTGTACTCGTACTCGTTAAAATGCCCCGATACCAAACGCCGATACCACACAGCATGTGATAAGTGCTATATTCATATATATGCGTTGTGCGTGTTTTGTTTGCTTGATTGTTTCGGCATTATATGAGTGGCTTTGGAGTATAAATCGCAGCACGTTTCAGATGAAAAAAAACCCGCGACTTCTATTTCTGAAAATATCACAGTTTTTGTGTTCACACAGTTCACGTATCGGCAAGTACCAAAAATAAAAGTATCGGTATCGGGCGAGTACTGGAAAAAGTGGTATCGGTGCATGTTGACTTGTCAACTAGTAACTCATCAGCTAGAGGCGAGTGTGCTCTTTTTTCTGGTAGTTCTATTTATCTTAAAAATGTTTGTACTTTTGTAATTTTTGTATTATTAAATGTAATTTCAATATTTTTTTAAATATACTAAATGTGTTTTATACTCAACTATCTAGTCATTTAATGAGGCTAACCAACTAGTCAGTTAGAAGTAGTCAGTTAGAAATACTTCATATTTTATATGTAGCCATGTAGTCATTTGATAAGGTTAAAGGGATACTCCACCCCAAAATGAAAATTGTCATTAATCACTTACCCCCATTAAGTTTCAAACCCGAAAAAGCTTTGTTCGTCTTTGGAACACAATTTAAGATATTTTGGATGAAAACCGGGAGGCTTGTGACTGTCACCATTGACTGCCAAGTAAATTACACTGTCAAGGTCCAGAAAAGTATGAAAAGCCTCGTCAGAATAGTCCATCTGCCATCAGTGGTTCAATCTGAATTTAATAAAGCGACGAGAATACTTTTTGTATGCGAAGAAAACAAAAATAACGACTTTATTCAACAATTCGTCTCCTCTGTGT
>NW_015544699.1:43945-56699 GCF_001515605.1 Sinocyclocheilus anshuiensis | reverse complement strand
TTAATGACAACATTTTCATTTTGGGGTGGAGTAACCCTTTAAATGATCTATTAGTTTCTTTTTTTAATTCAAAACAATAAATATTCGATGCTCAATCTGCAATAGCCTTTATAGTGTATTTCATATTCATTTTGTAAGGTAGAATATGAAGCTTATCTTTTGTATAAATCAAGCGTAGCGTTAGTTCTGGCAGGTCACGTTAGTCACGCTCGCATCAACTGACCTTCAACTGATCCCCATCTACCTATGGGACTACGACACCTATCTAAGCATTCATATATAAGGTCCCTCAGTATTATCAGCAGTCTGAACCATACCGCCAATCCAAACTGTATGCTAATTGTCAATCATATTTGATGATAGTGGTCCTGACAGAAATAGTCATAGGTGATGCTTTAAAGTGGATAAATTAAGAGATTCAATTTTAATAGTTTGCAGTAAATATTATTTATTATATATTATATATTTATTATATTTTGTTTCATATTTAACCAACTAGTCAGTTGATTAGAAAGTTCATCTAGATTTTTTTTTTTGTAAAAAAAAATAAAAAATAAAGTGAATAAATTTGGAGATTAAATTTCAATATTTATACAGTATACAGCATTTCAACCAGCTAGTCGGTTAGTAAGTTTGACTAGCAAGTTTATCTTGATTTTCGTAGTTTAAAATCGAGGCAGATTATACAGCAGATTAACTTCACATTTATTGCATGAAATACTTGATTTGGCAAGAAATCTTTACTAACTGATTAATTGTGGTGGTTTAAAGTGTTTTTCTCAGTGTGGTTTTCTATACTAGCACTGTGCTTTGCTTTAGCATGCTAACAGTCTAACCGTAATCATCAGAACAGTAAAACTCTAAATTCTTCCCCACGATTTGTAACAATCAATGCCTGTCAACAAGAAAGTTCAAGTTATTGTTCTTTATTAGTTATATCTGTCACTCTACTGAAGAGCTTAAACCAACCTGGGGCTTTTTGAATACAGACTAGTCAGCAAGTCATTCAGACAACCCCCCAAATAATTGCTTTTGAACATTCATTCAAACAACCAAATGTCCATGCTAATTTGAATGCTGACCAATGCTACTCTGTATGAGTAAGATTGGTTCAAAAACTGTGTTAAATTCAACTCCTACCAATACCAGAACATGACCGCTCATCACCTTTCCACATTCCTCCGCCGGTGAAGGTCAGGGGTCTGTATTCAGCCCTTTCAAATTTCAGCAAATGTTTGGAAAAGGTCTGGAATGTGCAATTTCAGGTAACACATCCAGTCCCTGTGGCGGGAAACCTCAGGGTTGATTCACAGTCAGAGCGTTAGTGGAATGCATGGGTTACGAAACATCACATTCCTGGTGTTGGAGCATTGAAAAGTGTGTGCATTCTTGACATCCCCCTGCCTGCTCTATCCCAGATCACTATTTCAGCAAGTGTAATGATGAAGCTGAAAATCCACCATGAAGGCTTTCCTCCCACCAAAAGAGTGGATGAGGCGACATCAATTTCTGTCACCAACAGAACACAACAGTTGGGATACAGAAGTAAAAATCCTATTCATATTCACCATTGTAAAATGTAGAAATTTGAGTAATCATGTGTAAACTAGGGCGCGACTGAAAATATAGATTTTTGTTTATTTTAATCAATTCTCATTTTGACGAACCAACATTCATTCTTAAATCCAAAAATCTTTTGGTCTGTGTTGTTTTGAGTAGATGCATAAACAAAACTTCACTAAACTTTATTTGTAGAGTACCTCCCATCCAATAAATCGCAATGAGCTTCACACTTTGTTACTTTTTATATGAAAATAAGTCAGTTTTTATATAGTCAATATTTTATAAAATTAAGAGAATAAATACTGTTTTGGTGCTCTTAAATGTGGCATGGCAGATCAATGTAGCCTCTTTGGTTCAAGTGGCATGTGCACTGATCATCTCTTTAACTTTACTACTAGTTACTACACAAAATAAACATCACAAGGTGATGAAAGAAACAGTATAACTTGCCAAAATGCACCATGTCTCATATAATCACTCAATCTGTGTTTCAACCATGGAAAGACATAAATAAAACAGCTTGTAAACAATATGTCATGTAATGTTGCATTTACGTCAGGAAAGCCATTCAATGACCATAAACCCGATAGTTAGCTAAAAAATAACACTGCAGGAGCATTTTGCTAAATATATGCATTATATTTACATATGTATACATACATATGTATTGTTATTTAATCTGTTCTGCAATATTTAATGCATGTTTTAATAAATATAACAGCCACCATTTAAATGCATATATATATACTGTATATATATATATATATATCTATATCTAACTGGAGTAGAGTTAAAAGTAATCAGCTGTTAATTGTAGCCTTTAATATTGTAGTACTGAACCAACTGATAGGGTTCCCTGTATAGTTTCTACTTCATTTGCTGAGAGATTTTTTTTTTTTCCTTGAGTAAGATTAACATGTACTGGTTTCAAATTAAGATTAGACTGAAATCAAACCAAAAGTTTGTGAATTGAAAACAAAATCAAAGTGAATCATGAAATTTGCATCAATACCCAGCCCTAGTATAAACCATTCAATACAGATGTAATCATCTTAAATTGTCAATTTTATAACAAAATGTAAACAAATACCATGTTGTCACGCTTTAATGTGGCGTGACAGATTACTTTATTGAAACCAAACTGAATCGTGAAATTTGTCTCAATACGCAGCACAATATAACTTTCAAAACAGACCTAGGCCTACTCAGCTCTTAAATTCTGCCAAAAAATTCAGTCAAAAATCTAATTAAACTGTGAAATTTGTTTCAATACCCAATCCTAGAATAAATATTTCAATACAGGTACAATACGTGACTTTCAAGGTTAAGTCATGATATACAGTACGCTTGTGCAGACGTCTTTAAGAAGGTCGCTGAAAAAGTGGGCAGCCGCTGTTGGGTTCGCTCATGGCTGTAACGTCTGGACCAATCAAACACACAATTTTTCATTTGATTTAACAAATCAGTTATTCATTAGATTAACAAATCGTCACAGTCCCCTCACCCAATAAACTGGATGCCAAGTTGTCTGTGAACAGGGCCCAGGACCCTGGTTACCATGGCAACCCTGACACCAGATACATTTACGACCTAATGGAATGCGAAGCAGGGAAAATCACTGCATGTTCCATCGCAAGAGGCACAAGGCACAGTAGAAGTGGACTTTTCTACTAACTAATTCATAGGAAAACCTTTCTTTGAATGAACACACATATCCTTCAGGTCATGGTGTATATTATTGCTGTCTTGTATATTATCTGTTGTATTCTGGTTCTTTTTCATCAACCAACTTCAGCAAAGATCCACGTGAGCCTTCAGATTGCATCAAGCCTTTCTTTCAGACAGACGAGACGTGCAGGTATTCAAACTGAGTCTTATTAATTGATACATTAGGTATCATTTGCACCTTTTTACAAAGGTGTGTTTGAACTAAGTATTTGATGTTCCCTTCAGGCTGTAGATCTGCTGAATATGCAAATGGTTCCATAACTTCATATTCTTATTTTCTCTTCTCTCTACTGCGTTAAGCTTTAACCCTTTCCTATACCAACCGTATGCGCGTGTGTGTGTGTGTGTGTGTATGTGTATGTTGGACCAGTTTAAGTGTTTATGTAGTATGTTAGACTAGTTTAAGTGTTTATGTAGTTAATAAAGCCTTACTTGTATCACACTTCACGTTGTTCATTGTTTGCTCATAACTGGAGTCCCTTAATCATGCCGATTTATGCTACAGGCTCTCTGTAGAACTGTACAGTAAGTTATTTACCTTAACCAGGAAATGAACGTTCTTAGAATTGACAGACAGTTGACCCTGAGAGGTCAAGTAAATATCTACAGCGGATCTAAATATTTATAATTAATTATAACTAGTTATGATTAATTATTAATATTTCCCCATGAGCTGATTCGCTACATGGCGTATTTGGTAACGCATTAAACTGCCAGTCAATGGCTGGTCTACTTATGCAGTCAAGTAGTGGCACAGATGGGAACTTTGGGGCAACGGCTCAAAGCAACAGTGGCGAACAGCTTGTGGTTTCCAAGTGAGGATATTTATATGGGTGAAGGCCGCCGAAGCATAGCGAACTCACTCTCATTATGTGAGCTTTGCTAAATAATTACTCAGACAGCCTTGGGACATGGAAAGCGTCAACACTCTTGCCAGTCTCCTTGATGCATCTTGCAGAAAGACAATGTCTATGCCAGTGTCCCAGACCAGACAAGCGTTTAAATTAGCATGCGTGTGAATCTGAGTACCACAGGAGATTGATTTCTCAGTCAAGACATGGGAACCGAGGATGAAACAAAGTTACAACTCAGAGGATTGAAATCTAAGCTCTTTTAGATTATCAAAGATTATCAAACAACTGAGCTTTGTGAGAAAAGCTGTAAAGGGTGTCAGGATGAGACATGAGAAAATGAGACCGACTAAACCTTTCTCTGAGCTGTGATTCTGCAGAATAAAATTCACAGCAGATGCTGAGATGAGGAAGAAAATAGAAGCATCGCCGCCTGCAAAAACATTAAGACTGTGCGTTGCTAAAAATAACATTTGTCTCACAAATTGACACTTTGTGAGATTTAAAAAATGTTTCAGACTGGAGCGAGGAACCAGACAACTGAATCTGAGGAACCAAGGGAAGGTTGACATCTACAGACTCTTCCACAACCGGTTTGCATTTTGGATGCAGTTGGTTCATCTTTTCTGTATGCCGTTCAATAACCACTAAAGCAGCAGGAGAATAACTGCACCTGCTCTTGTAGATAAAGATCTCTGGAGACCTCATTCCTGCCAGAGGACATATTCAACAACTCACTTCTGTAATTGTCCTTAACGTTCAAAAAATATGGATGGTATGGCCTAGATAAATTAGTACACTCTTAAAAATAAAAAGTTCTTTAGTGGCTTTGATGGTTCCATGAAGAACCGTAAACATCCATGAAACCTTTTCATTCCACAAGAGGTTCTTTACTGTGGAAAAAGGTTTGTTAGATGGCTAAAATGTTCTAAAAAAAATTTATTTTAAGAACTGTTCACTTCGGGGAACCACAAATGGTTCTAAAAAAACCTTTAGGAACCTTTATTTTTAAGAGTAGGCCTATTCAAAATGATAATTTTTGAGTATTAAAAAAAATTTGAAGTAGTATTTCATTCATTTAATACTTTGGGAGAACTATAAATCAGTGTTTTGGGTGTTAAGTAATCATTTCAGAAACAACAACCTAAATACAGTAAAAACGTTTCAGAAAAAAAAAAAAAAGCTACTAAAAACTTGTGAGCTAACTTTTGCCTACAATAACTGTCCTTAATTCAACATAGATGTATGGCCCATTGTTTTGTACATATTCCACAACTCTCTATTGGACATAAAGTTCATAGTTCATAAAAATGAAAGAGAACATTGTCAGCCACAGTACGCCAACATTCTACTTGCATTAAGAAAGCTTTCCATATTGAAGTTTCAGCTGCCATTTCTAAAATGTAATGTTTGGAAACAAACATTTTGTTTGTTGGGTTTGATTTGTCTAGAAACTCTGACCTTGACAGCAAATCAAAGGCTTTTTATCGTGTTATCCGGGAATCTTCACACTTTTGAACGCATATTTTTACACCTTCCTGAGTGTCAATGGGGTGTGAAAGGCAGAAGCTCACACGTCATGAGAGGCTACATAGACGCAGAGATCTAGAAAGATCCCGAGATAACGACAGAGAGAAACAGAGAGGTTTTTATTGAACGCTGACAAAGGAAGGATTTGCATATAAGGTGAAACTGTCCATCTTAAAGCACAGGAGCATTCACAAACCCTAATGCAAGCTTGCGTGTGTTTCTCCACATTGATCTAGAGAACTCAGTGAAGCTTTAGTGGTCAACACAAGAGTCAATGCACCTCACTCTGTGCATCACTTTCCAGTAAAAGACCATGATGTCTTGCCTACTACTATAAGATATGAGTGAATCGAACAAAACTGAAAACATACCATGAGACAGTTTTCAACTAAAATTGAAAACCGTATGCGTTTTGGCCATTCATTTACATGACAACAATGTTTTGGGGGGCCTCAAAATGATACCATTATTGTCTCTGTGCAAAGTACAAAAACGCAAATGTGTGTAGTGCTTCTTTATAAAGTGACATCTACTGGCCTGACATGCAAAATACAGTGCTTTTAGCCGTTTTCGCAGATCTGTGTGAACGCGAAACTTTTTTTTGATTAACGCAAAGTAAAGTTACCGTTTTTTGGTACTCCGTTGTCATGTAAATGTACCCTTATAGTCTAAACTAAGCATCCCTGACACTCACTCTCTTATTCAATGCAATAGTTCTCAGCACAGTCACTATACTGACTCTCCCCGTGTCCAGTGTCTCTCTCGATCAATGTTTTAGCACCGCACCGCAGTGCGCCTGCATCTCTAATGGACAGCTGTGTTCTCAGACCTGCTGTTTCTCATCAGTAACAGGACGAAGGCTAAACGGAGCTGTCTGACAGTACATCACACCAGCATTGCCCTGATCAGCTTAACAAGCCAAGTGCTGAACTGTCACTTTAACCAGAGCTGAGCCAAGCGCTTTACGAGATGCCCTGCTGCCTTGGACTCCACGTCACCAGATTTACTTTGATTAGTCATGAATAAACATCACGTGAGCCATATTCCACAAGTGCTGCAACATGCGCCTGGAGTCATAAATGCTTGGGAAGGTTTTATGTTTGGAATAAGATAATGATATTACACCACTCCTAAAAATATACTAACCAGATTTGGTGGCCGTGTTGGACTTTCAAGCATGCAGTCTGGTCATTAGCAGGCCGAATGTGGTTAAACAGACTGACAGGGGTATCTGGTTAGATTAAAAGCAAAAAGCGAGTTCAGAAAAGACTTGGTGGGAAGCAGCCTGTTAAAGAAGCATGCTTAATGTCGATCTAAACACATGGGTGCATAATCAAATCCATGCTCCATGCTATCATCCATTATCCACCACATACGGACCAGGTCTCATTTTTCATGAGTCTTTTTTTTTTTGGAGTCAAAAGTGACTTAAGAATTTCTTAAATAAATATTTAAAAGAAAAACTCTACACCTTCAAATAATCAAAACTAGAGCGAAAAAATGGAGATTAAATGGAGACTTAAGTCTTTGGAAGAACTCGTGCATTTCCCCTCTGGAGTTTCAGAAGAAATCTCAACAATGTCTCAAAATGTGCACAGATTTTACAAGACACCAAAGGTTGCAATTAAAAGTATCATTGTAAACTCTAATATTTCTCATCAAATTCTTCTCAAATCGAATTTTCTATGTTCTCATTCCTTTTATGGCTCCTTTACATGCTTTTTTATTTCTCCAAAGGAAGTTATGAAATATCACAAATGAGAGGTTTAATTTCTCAGCGGTTTCTCTAGATTGAAATGAGATTAAATGGAGAGCAAAGTGAGGTTTACTTCTCAGATTTTTCTTCTGAGAAAAAGTCTCATCAGTCTCAGATTGCGCTCAGATTTTCTACCAAAGTCTCATGATTTCTCATCAGATTCTTGTTTTATGCCATAAAAATCACTTATATAGCTCCTTTATATATGCTTACTGTAGTCAATTTAGTTATTGCTCCTAAAGAAGTTGGGGAAAAATAACTAAATAAGATGTTTAATATCTCAACGGTTTTCTCTAGACCAAAATGACATTAAATGGAGATGAAAGTGAGACTTTTGCTAAAGTGTAGCCTACTGCTCAGATAATTCTTCTGAGAAAATTACTCAATCCCAAATGTTTCTCATCTAGACTTTCAGAAGAAATCTCAAATTGTGCTCGGACCAATATACCAAAATCTGCAATCAAACATCTCATTATAAACTCGTATTTCTTATCAAATTCATCCAAGACCGATTCATCTGAGCTAGTCTATCCTCATTCATTTCATATCTCCAATTTGAGTCTATTTCTAGACATTTTAGGAGAAACAGAGTTGGTGTTTAAACAAACTATAACTAAAGCCTCTATTAAGTTTCCTGAGCGATTAAAGAGCAACCTCTGAGCAGTAAAGTTTTCCTGCAGATGTAAAATGACTTTGACCCTGAGATCTCCGCGCACTAACAGACGTTAACCGGTTGATTTCCAGGCTCCAGCTGCGAGCGAACATGCGGAGAACAGTTCTTTTACCTCATAAAGCACACAGCTCCTCCAGGCTTCGACTGCTACTTCCACACAAAAGCAGAACGTGCTGCAGTTCCTCAGAGACGGCGCAGCTCTGCAGTGAGTGAGACAGATGCGCAGATCCTGTGGCGCGGTGAGCGTGGTCTGCTCTTGAACAGCTCCTCATGAAGCACCTCCCTCTCACAGCCACAGCTCGCGCTCTCTCTCTGAACTCTGCTGACATGGCAAAGCTCCGCCCACATCTCCAGGTAGGAGGAGTGTCTTGTTTTGTTTTCAGCAGTTTCTGTCCCTCACTATCAACACACAGTTTTAGATTGTTTTTATACAAAGCTAATTAGAATTGCTAACTTTGCTAAAACAAACCTAATTCTAACAGGGAAAAAAAAATATTTACTATTGAAAGTACATTATTTGCACACAATATTTTGAAAATAAACACAACCTACGAAATAAATAAATGAATACAATCATACGAGTCTCAACATCGTCACTCAGATTTTTCAAGACACCAGTTTAAAACATCAAACATCTTGTTGTAAACTCATCAAATTCTTCTCAAATTTAAATGTCTTTGTTCTAAACATTCCTTTTATAGTTACTTCATTTGTATACTGTAGCCTATTGTTTCCTTTCTAAAAGAGGTTTTGAAAAATTAGGAGATATTTAATATCCCGACATCATGCATAAAATAATGTCACTATACAAATAAATAAATAATTATTCTCCATTAATTTGTACATTATACAAAATATGACAGTTTTAAAGCTATCTATCTATCTACCTATCTACATCTATCTATCTATCTATCTATCTATCTATCTATCTATCTATCTATCTATCTATCTATCTATCTATCTATGAATACACTGAATACAACAAGTTGAGAAAACTCAAAAATCTCCTGAAGCTGGCTGCCTTAAACTTTTAAGTTTTCTCAACTTTTGATTTTTGGGTTGACTTGGACATGTTTTCATGGAATTGAACTAGTACTACATACAAAATCCCTTCAAGACACAACAAAATTGCAATAAATGCATAAACTGACTTTTTAAATACAAATGTACAAATACATTTACAATTCCAAAATCTTGTTCAGATAATATTGTTCTGATTCTGAAGAACTGATCTTGCTCTAAATGTGTGTTTGGTGCAAGTGAGCATTAGGAGCAGTGTTTTCAGTCAGCTCTCTGTGAGTGTAACCAGACGCTTGCGACGGAAGTCACATGTTGAGCTCTTCAAACAGATCTGCGTCTCTTTCGGGGGCTCAGAGGAAAGTTTTATTGCTCGCAGATCGGGAAATTTCATGAAGGTCTCAGTTTTGTTTCGGATGTTTCCACTAACATACTTCAGAAGCAATAAAAATAGACTCAAAAAAATAAATCGTTGGTATAACTTAATATAATTATGAATACCCCTTACAACAAGTGTCAGAGCTAAGCAACTACTGCGTTAATGTCAAAATACGTACATGAATGCAGGCATTTATATAAACTTGCTATTTTTCATCGCGTATACATGTGACTGACAGTCTGTTCTAAATATACAAAAAAAAACATAAAATATCCGCTACATGCAATACTAGGATTGTTTTAAACCGTTTTAATCACTATTATTAGCACTATATAGACAAGGATGATAAAAGATTTTTAGACTTACCGATTTCACAGAACTCCACCACGTTAATGGCGTCGGCGGCAATTGACGAGGTCACGTGGAATTCCTGTCTTCGGCGCATGCGCAAAATAAGTTGTTGACTCAACTCAATTCATATTTGTAGTTTCAGCAGAAATTAATAGAGCTCTTTTAATTTCTCCTGGATTTAGTTTAGACTGATTTGAAATAACTGTGTACATACCTTCAACTGATTCGTTTTATTTGTTTTAACATACTCTATTTATTTTAATCAAACAACACCCAGATTTCATTTTTTTGAGTGTAGACTTAAATCTGCATTTGATCTGGATTTAATCTCACTGCTGTCTAGGAGAATCAGTTAGATCTCGTCTGTGATGCTTTCTTTCTGTTGGTAATGATGTGCTGTTGTTGAAACACTGAAACCGGACCATCAGCTTCCCATAGAAACCAAACAACACCGCAAAAACTCAAATGGACAAACGGCTCCATCACAAAACATGATGGTTATGTGGGTGGATCTATTGAAAACATGTCTATGTCATATTTCAACACAAAAACAAACTAAATAAATAAATAAAATTTTGCATAAAGAAAACCATTTTTGTCTGACAATTAAGCTCATTTTGCTGATAATTTCTCATTACCTTAATTTGTTCATTTCTGATTCTTTATGATTCTCATTATTCATAATGATCTTGTTAGATTCTAAATATCACAATTAGATTTCTAAATGAATTAATAAAATGAATGACTGAATAAACAAATCAATTAATAAATGATTACAGAAAATTAAAAAAATTAGACATTAATGAATACATTTATAAATTAATAAAAATAAAGAAATGCAGAACAAAACTGAAAAATACAAAAAAATTGTCCTATTGAGTATAATATGTATGCATTATATATACTGTACAAGACAAACAAACAAATAAATGTTTGTTTACATCATCAAAAATCAAATAAACAAAGAAATAAAGAAATTAACAAATATATAATTTTTTGTATGTATGTATTTACATATTTGGTTATTCATAAAATTAGGCAGTTCAAATACTGATATATAAAAAGCATGATAAAAGCACAATACATAAAAAATTCCACATAACGTCACATAATATATCATTTTTATCCATTGTGATAATGGAAATTTGGGAAATGTGATTTATTTTTAGAAAAATTACTTCACAATGTAAGCAAGTAAGTAAATAAATAGGCATTATTCATGAAAAACAATGTCCTATTGTGTGTCTTTTGAATGTAACCTATATAGAGACATGGTTGTGAAATTCAACCATAGAAACAACAGCTATTAATGTAGATGTAAACATCTGTTATCTATATCTCTATACAGCACTATCACGATGACTACATAATGAGTGAGTGAGTAATGGCCTGATTTCTGTCAGAATGTTAGTCCACACAACACAACACAACACAACACATGTACACACAACAAAACCAGCAGTCAATTATTAATGCATCCTCTCACTTCGTACGCTATCAAGCGCAACACAATCTCCTTCTGCACCAATGCTTTATTACATAACAGCAGCGGCCCATGAACAACACACTCAGTTCACTGCCACTACACGATAAATAATACCTTCTGTAATTTAGTGAAGTGTGAATGAGGCAGGTTTGATCCAACAGTAAGGGATTAAGGTGATTATAAGTCTTGTTTATATCTGTTTTATGTTCCACTGACACTGGCATTCCTGAGGGAAACTCCCTAAACCTGTAATCTCGGCCCTTCCCCTGCGGGACCTCAGACCCCCCACGCTCTCTACAGCCGTCCCGGGGCAAGTTTACATTCACTCAGTATCGGGTTACAATCCTCTTTTAAAATGTGAATTTAACGCACAACAATTTTTTTTGTAAATTTAAATGCTACGCAATACTTCAGTGGTATTGGACTCTATATTGCCACCTACTGGTGTGGATGTAGCGTCACACTGGGGTGCATTTATCAAACAATGGCGTATCTCGCTACTAACTACCATAGTATGATGCATTGTTGGAGAAACTAACTAGCTAGCTAGTCATGACTGTTTTCTGCAAACGTAGGAACTTTGTCGCACATCTGTCGTTCGAATCACATTGGTTTGAATTGCTGTTAATGACGTCAAGCAGGTGGGGGAAATCAGTTCGAGATCAAATTAATGTCAGATTATTGATGTAAATAGTGAATAGGGCTGGGCAAAATTTTTTTTGATTTTTCGATTAATCGTTTTTTAAATGACGTCGATTCGATATCGATTCTCAAAAGCCGTGAATCGATCTTTTCCGGTATTTATTTCAGCAAACATTTAAAACAAGATCTGATTAATGTGAATCTTATCATTAGTCTTCTCCACTAGATGTCACCCTCTTATTTACCTTGCGCAATGTTACATCAGAAAGCCTGTCATTCATTCAGTGCTTATCATGGCGGAGATACTGCTGACAAGAACCAAGAAAGCAATGTGTGATTTGCAATGCTCAGGTGAAATGCTATTGTAATACCCCAAATCTGCGGAAACATTTGACATCACGCGTAAAAGCGCCATGATCTCCGCAACGAATGAATGGCGGATGGCGCAGCAGACGCACTGTTTTGTTTACTACACACATACTAAAGCACGGACGACACTCGAGGTGTTTTCAGCTTCTGCCATCGCTCTATATGACGATATGAACACACAAATATCATCTCCAGCTGCTCTGAGAGTCACTTCATTGGCATTTTACTGTTTAATTTGAGAAAACTACCGTCATATCACATACACAGCAGCTGCAAGTTCTTCACGGCAGCCCGTCAAAATAAAAGTTCAGTTTACCGTGAAGAAAGTGTGACAGAAATATATTATTATTGTGCATTCTCAAGACTCAATGTAACAACAATGCTACTACTACTACTACTACTACTACTA
>NW_015544699.1:36735-43022 GCF_001515605.1 Sinocyclocheilus anshuiensis | reverse complement strand
ATTCCTGAGGGAAACTCCCTAAACCTGTAATCTCGGCCCTTCCCCTGCGGGACCTCAGACCCCCCACGCTCTCTACAGCCGTCCCGGGGCAAGTTTACATTCACTCAGTATCGGGTTACAATCCTCTTTTAAAATGTGAATTTAACGCACAACAATTTTTTTTGTAAATTTAAATGCTATCAGTGGTATCAGTGGTATTGGACTCTATATTGCCACCTACTGGTGTGGATGTAGCGTCACACTGGGGTGAACAATGGCGTCAATGGCGTATCTCGCTACTAACTACCATAGTATGATGCATTGCTGGACAAACTAACTAGCTAGCTAGTCATGACTGTTTTCTGCAAACGTAGGAACTTTGTCGCACATCTGTCGTTCGAATCACATTGGTTTGAATTGCTGTTAATGACGTCAAGCAGGTGGGGGAAATCAGTTCGAGATCAAATTAATGTCAGATTATTGATGTAAATAGTGAATAGGGCTGGGCAAAATTTTTTTTGATTTTTCGATTAATCGTTTTTTAAATGACGTCGATTCGATATCGATTCTCAAAAGCCGTGAATCGATCTTTTCCGGTATTTATTTCAGCAAACATTTAAAACAAGATCTGATTAATGTGAATCTTATCATTAGTCTTCTCCACTAGATGTCACCCTCTTATTTACCTTGCGCGATGTTACATCAGAAAGCCTGTCATTCATTCAGTGCTTATCATGGCGGAGATACTGCTGACAAGAACCAAGAAAGCAATGTGTGATTTGCAATGCTCAGGTGAAATGCTATTGTAATACCCCAAATCTGCGGAAACATTTGACATCACGCGTAAAAGCGCCATGATCTCCGCAACGAATGAATGGCGGATGGCGCAGCAGACGCACTGTTTTGTTTACTACACACATACTAAAGCACGGACGACACTCGAGGTGTTTTCAGCTTCTGCCATCGCTCTATATGACGATATGAACACACAAATATCATCTCCAGCTGCTCTGAGAGTCACTTCATTGGCATTTTACTGTTTAATTTGAGAAAACTACCGTCATATCACATACACAGCAGCTGCAAGTTCTTCACGGCAGCCCGTCAAAATAAAAGTTCAGTTTACCGTGAAGAAAGTGTGACAGAAATATATTATTATTGTGCATTCTCAAGACTCAATGTAACAACAATGCTACTACTACTACTACTACTACTACTAATAATAATAATAATAAATATTAATAAATCTTTATTTTTAAAGGAATTATCACATTTGCTTTCTTTTTAATTGTAACAGTAAACCTCTGTTTTGCAGCACTTTGTTTGCCAAAAAATAAAAGGGTTTAATTTTCATTTAATTAGGATAAACTAAATTAATGTTTTATGCCTTCATCTGATTACCAGAAAAATTAAGAAGAACATTTTATAGGGCCCTATTATCATTAAAAAAATGATGACCCTATACAAAAAAAAATAAATAAAAATGTTTAAAATACAGGCCTGTGGCTCTTAATTTCTTTTTATTCATTTAGAACTTGTAAAGTAATGTTTACTGTTCACGTTTTAGAAATATCAATCGCATTTAAACTATATTCACTGAATGTAATAAAAAAATCGAGAATCGAACCAAGAATCGAATCGAGAGCTTGGGAATCGAAATTGAATCAAATCAGGACATCTGAATCGATACCCAGCCCTAATAGTGAACATGGCATCTGAGGACTGCTACGCCAGTTTTGTTCTTTGTTATTTTGCATGTTTCCTTGCATCACTCCAGGGTTCACCTGTACTACTAGAGCACATATGCACACTCTTCAAAAACAGCGCTTTAATTCTCATGAAAAAAGACGTACTGAAATCTGTATAAGTATATGTATGGAATGAAAGATATAGATTGTATTACATGTTCTTAAGCAAAATAAATAAGCTAACATGATCTGTTTAAGTCCATATGTCATACTAACAAGAAACTGTGCTTCTAGCCACAGATCGAGAGCTGTAGTTTAAACCACACACGTTTGTGATGCTGTTTGCTAATGTTTGTTGGAACTATGGATTCAGGAAACAAACAAACAAACAAAATCGCGGAACTATAGTTTTAGTGACAGATCTTGCGACCATAGTTGGCTAACAATGCTTTTGGGAAACACACGTTTACAGATGTTTAACTTACAGATGCCTATGCACCATTCAAAAGTGTTTATTTTTTTTCTCCCCTGATTACATTTTAGTTTCCTCAAAAATATAATTATGATTATTAATCAATTGTCATTTATTTATTTTTTACATTTCATCAATTATTGCACTTTTACATAAGCACAAATCAAGAGAACGTCAACTTGCATGGTTTGCACACAGATTTAGCTGCAAACTATGCAAACGGCCACGTGAAAGAAAACAGACTGGCTGTACTGAGCTTTTAATGGAGCAGAAAATCTCATTGGAGATTGCTGAACTCCAACGGACATATTTGACGGTCTTTTTAGCTCACCTGTGATTTTTTCGTAATGTAGAGAGACCTTCAACTCTATGCATGGCTGCCAGGTTGGGAAGACTAAGTAAACCACTGGGCAGAAAATGTATAAATTTAAGAACAAAGCTCAGATTGGGGGATTTAAACTCTTGAAATCTGGCAACCGTAACCAAGCTTGTAGAGGCTGTTACTAATGCAAGAAAATGCAAATGCCAAATTAAATTAAACTCTTCAGGATAAATAACCAGGAGGCAAATATCGCTGATGATTATGCTTAAAAAAAAATTTGAGAGAAGCAGAAATCACGATCCTGATTAAAAATACAATTCATCGTGCAGCCCTGAACTCACTTTAGCTAAATAATGACATTATTGTCCTTTAGAGGTGCTTTACAGCGGAATTTAAACTACTATTGTCTCCATAGTTGAGTTTTCATAATTGATTCTGCTATTTTCCAGTTTATCTCTATGAAGCCGCTTTGAACCTGTATTGTATAAAGCACTATAGACATAAAGACGACTTGGCTATTTTGAAAATAAAAGTGTCTGATAATACGGTCATTACCGAGATAAAGTGAGGAGTATTGGTCTGGTCATGTGATCTCAAAATGGCGGCCTCTATGAAGGGGTCCACGCTTATGTAGAATAAAACTGGTGAGTTTATCATTTTAAACAGATTAGCCAAGGGTATTTTTTTTTTTGGCTGTAAGACTTTAAGTGGGAAAAATAAATGCACCTTTAAAGACTAAAAAAAAAAAAACAACAACTTCAAAGTCATCCACTTTTATAGACATCAGAAAGCATGCCTGATAACCGCATGACCTACTTTGAGGAAACACAAATGAACCGAGAAAGGATTGGCCTGAATAGGAACATGACTGCTTCCTTACCTTATCTACCTAGTCATTGTATTTCCATTGGCAAACAAAGCCATTCGGCGCATTGTAAAAGAATAAATACTCCGTCATAAAGAAAGGACACCCAGCAGTTAAACTTGTTTCAACATAAAACGTGAACAGATGCGACCCATTAGTTTCCCCAAACAGATTTCCTCATTCGTGCAGGAGAAGTTTTCAAAGTGCAGGTGCACTTTAAAGAATCCAGTGACACTCCAGTGAAAAATGCATGTATGTGGGCAGTTCACTAGGTTTGGAACAGACTGATTTACACACACATAAAGCCTCTCCATAAGATGCTTCGCTTTGGCATCAAGTGCAGGATGAAGTGAAAGAAGGAACAAAACAATGTAGCGCTGCTTGATTGTTGTTTATAGGCAGCGCGGTTAAACATAGCCCGACTCTGTCATTACGGTCACCACATGATGACAGAACTCTTTGTCGTTTGCTGGGATTTGTGTGCAGTGCAACTTACACAGCTCATTTTGCAGTTAAACTCCCATAACTCAATAAAGCACAGCCCCAAATCACATTGTCAACAATTAAAGTTTTCTCCTTTCTCCTCAGGCTCAAGACAATTCAGTACGGCTAGAGTTTCAGGTCTATTTTAAAAGCAGCCCTGAAGCAAAATATATTCAACAACATCTAAGATTTTAAAGAAACATTAATCGCTCAATAGAAGATAAGCTCGCGCTAAAAACGCTCAGGTCTATAATAGCCAGAGAAAGCAGACTCAGAAAAGCAATACAGACTGAATGTGATCTTTCATGCCACTATTTAGGTCATTTCCTCAAAGCAAAGTTGACAAAACTGTTACACATTATTTTATAATCCTGATGATTTTCTAGGAAAAGTGTCTATTCAGAATGAGAAAATGTTGATTCATTCTGTCTGGAAAGAAATACATGGGCAGATGTTTTGTGATTATGTTCTGCTCAGTTCATTTAATTGCTGATGGCTGTTTTTTTCTTTCAGAATGAGAAAATGTTGATTCATTCTGTCTGGAAAGAAATACACGGGCAGATGTTTTGTGATTATGTTCTGCTCAGTTCATTTAATTGCTGATGGCTGTTTTTTTCTCTACAATTTTTTTGTTTTTAAGATTTGAATATTGCTAAACCAAAAAGTTCAAAAGTTTGGGTTTAGTAAGATTTTGTTGTTGTTGTTGTTGTTATTGTTTTGGTTGAGAAAGAGATACGTTTCATAAAATTGATTAAAAATGAGTGTCATTCATAATGTTACAAAAGGTTTCTATTTCAAACAAGTGCTCTTCTTTTGACATTTCTATTTATAAAAGAAACGCAAACGAAATATATCATGGTTTCCACAAAAAAAATATTAAGCAGCATTGATAATAATCAGCAAATCAGCATATTTCTGAAGATCATGTGACACTGAAGACTGGAGTAATGATGCTGAAAATACAACGTTGATCACAGGAAAAAATTACATTTTACAATATATTAAAATAGTAATCAAATTTAATATTAGAGTTTTGCTAAAAAAAATGCAGCTTTGGTGAGCAGAAGTGACATTTCAAAAACCTATTTACAAAATTACCTAACCCAAAATCTTTGAACAGTAGTTTCCCCTAAAAAATGTGATCCAGATCAACTCCCCAATATCAAGTCCATTATGAGAATCTGTAGTTTTGCACGTCTCTAGTTTAAACCAGCCTAAGGTGGTTAGCAGCAGGTGTCCAATCCTGGCTAAGCTGGTCTGTTTGCTGCTTTTAGAGAGGCTTTGGGCATTTGTCATTTTGGGAGACCAGCTGGTCGACCAGATAAACCAGATAAACAGCAGCTTGGCTCGGCTGGGAGACCAACTAAATCCCAAATCATAAGTAAGAGCAATGATCACAGCGATGCCTGCCTTGGCAAACACAACTAACTAGCTGGAGATCTGTGTAAGACATTATACAATATATCAAGATCTCATCTCAAGAGAGAGGTGAAAAATTCAGAGGGGCGGTTCTGTGCGGGACGGTTGTTTTTCTTTCCGTCAGAAAGGCTTTCAAAAGGCTCAGGAAGAGGGGGATGAAGAAAATCACCTGAGGGTTACGGGGCACGAGAAACAAAAGCCATGTGAAGTCATCCTTCAAAGGCCCCCGGCACTGCCGACTGACAGACATCCAAACACAGAGAACAATGACCCTTTCAAAACATTTCACTTTCATCCTTCATCGCCATCAAAGAGACAACAGACGCACAGAAAGATATTCTTGTTCCATTTCACAGGAATTAGTCTTATTAATTCATTTGTAGAGCCTGACAACCAAATGTCATAACAATTGCAGAACATATCCAACAGATGTTACTGAATCGTAGCCAGCGGATCTTCAGTATGAATGAGGCTTTGTTAGGCTTCAGGAGCGCGGGAGGTGGTGCAGAGACGATGATAATAAAGCAGGTTTGTGTAAATGACAGTACTGGGTGGATTCCAGACAGGAAATCATTCCTGAGGGCAACAGGTCAACACGAACTTCAGGATTGTTCTAGCAACTATTAAATGACACACAACAAGCACTTACATACTCAACAATATACAAAAGAGTGATTATAATATACTGTACATGTACAGCGGGCCCAGAAACTTATACTTGAGTCATATAAAAAATAAAATAAAATAAAATAAAATAAAAAATCAAACCAAGTGGCATTTATTTGAAAAATATAGTACAAGCACTTTTCAAACAAAACACCTCACAGTAAGATGTTTGTTGGTTTTAAATAAAACAAATAAAAATACAAAATAAAACTCTGCACTTCCTTCAAAATATGATAAAGTCAACTTAGTAGCCAGGATGTTATGCAAAGATCGAATTCAAAAGTACCTGTGAAAATGGCTCATCAAATTAATTATTAGTGAACAAAACATTCAACAAGATCTCACAGGAAAATGTGATGTTAACAAAAAATGGATATATCTGCACTTCCTTTA
>NW_015544699.1:35831-36122 GCF_001515605.1 Sinocyclocheilus anshuiensis | reverse complement strand
AAAAGCAAGCCAAGTGGCATTTATTTGAAAAATATAGTACAAGCACTTTTCAAACAAAACACCTCACAGTAAGATGTTTGTTGGTTTTAAATAAAACAAATAAAAATACAAAATAAAACTCTGCACTTCCTTCAAAATATGATAAAGTCAACTTAGTAGCCAGGATGTTATGCAAAGATCGAATTCAAAAGTACCTGTGAAAATGGCTCATCAAATTAATTATTAGTGAACAAAACATTCAACAAGATCTCACAGGAAAATGTGATGTTAACAAAAAATGGATATATCTGC
>NW_015544699.1:33741-35475 GCF_001515605.1 Sinocyclocheilus anshuiensis | reverse complement strand
TTTGTCAGACAGGTTCTATTTAAGTGATTTCTTGATTCAACAGGTCTGGCAGTAATCAGGCCTGGGTGTGGCTAGTAAAGTTTAACTCAGCTTTCTAAAATAATGTGGTTCATCAAAGTTCTTTCGTGATTTAACAGGAGGGGGCAATTAATATTTCACGTAGGGCCAGGTAGGTTTG
Source organism: Sinocyclocheilus anshuiensis (assembly GCF_001515605.1). Taxonomy (NCBI): domain Eukaryota; kingdom Metazoa; phylum Chordata; class Actinopteri; order Cypriniformes; family Cyprinidae; genus Sinocyclocheilus; species Sinocyclocheilus anshuiensis. The sequence goes on along the minus strand of NW_015544699.1, from coordinate 35,297 downwards.
GACAGCTTTTTTCCCTTAATAAATATGCAAAAAATAAAAAACAGGAAGGAGGCAAAAACCTTTTCATGGCACTGTATATATATATATTTATAGAGAGAGAGAGAGAGAGAGATCTAAATTCAATCTTTGCACATATATTTGAAACAACCAGGACTCTTCCGAGAGCTGGCCTCCTGGCCAAACTGAGCAACTGATGGAGAAGGGTCTTGGTTAGAGTGGTGAACAAGAACCTGATGGTCACTCTAGTTGTGCTCCATGATCATATATGCAGATGGGAGAAACCTACAGAAGGACAGTATCACAATGATTCACAGAACACAACATCTTCCCTCTCTGTTAAGAACACTACTTCAGTAACTGAACACTTTTCGTATTATGAAATTATTGCAATAAAGCCTGCAACTGTAGTTACAAAAGGTGACATCTGTTTGAACATATAACTAACATATGGCAGTCAAAATTCTTTGACAACATTTCCTTACCACTGAAATTAAATGATTTCACATTCATGAACCTCTTTGATTCACGAAGGTCTGTGCACATTCGTATGCCTCCATTCTTTTTTCTTGTTACAACAATGGGAGAAACCCAAGCAGAGGCATCAATTTCTTCTATAATGCCAGCCTGCAGTAGACGATCGAGTTCAGTCGAGACAGCATCACTAACTGCGAACGGTAAACGCCACAGTTTCTGGCGCACAGGTCGGACTGTAGGATCAACTTTGAGCTTGTGTACGAACTGTTTCACACACCCAAACTCAGATGAAGGAGTAATTAGTGGTTCAGTAGTGGTTGTGGACAGAACAGGAGTAGCTGGCGTTGCATCTGAGGTGGTAATCGTGTCAGCATTTATACAGAGATGCAAGTTGCTAATTAAGTCCATACCAAGCAATGCAGTACCTTCCTCTACCACGAAGAATGTGCCTGGAGTGCTCGAATCCACTACACACACCTGGGCATGGAGACATCCAAGTACTGGAATGTGTGTCTGTGTGTAGGTCACCAGTCTAGCAGAAGGTGGAGACAAGGGGGTGGAGCTGAAATATTGTTTATAGACATGGTGTGGTAGTATAGAGACAGCAGAGCCTGTATCTACAGTAAGTCGTATGTCCTGGGCAGCAGAGGCAGGTGTATGAATGGTGGCATTGCAAAACAGTCTCTTTGGAGCATGTTCATCAGTGTTGCCCGTATACAATATAGTCACGTCAGGTAACTGCACCTCGTGTACTTTACTGGTCGGAACAGAACGACATACGCGAGCAAAATGACCCCTTTTATTACAGGACTTGCATTGGGCATTTGCAGCAGGGCATTGAGTGGAGTTGGCTAAATGCGTGTCAGAGCCACACCTAACGCAAGATCTACGTGGAGAAGAAGTGGCTGCAGCATGTGGCTTATATGAGCGGTCGTACTGTTTGTTTGTAGTTTTGCGTGATTTAGAGTGCACAGTCTGTACTGGAATTCCCTTGTCCAAAACACCTCTGTCTGAAATCATTTTTTTTGCTTGATCAGCAGCAGCTTCCATCTGTGTTGCAAGAGTTACGGCTGTGTCCAGTG
>NW_015544699.1:32953-33653 GCF_001515605.1 Sinocyclocheilus anshuiensis | reverse complement strand
ACTGCCTGTAGAAGAAGATCCTGATGGTCACTCTAGTTGAGCTCCATGATTATGTGGAGATTGGAGAAACCTACAGAAGGACAAACATCACTGCAACGCTCCACCAATCTGGGCTTTATGGTGGTGTGGCCAAACTCAATCCTCTCCTCAGTAAAGACACATGAAAACTCACTTGGAATTTGCAACAAAGCACCTAAAAAACTCTCAGATTGTGAGAAACAAGATTCTCTGGTCTGATGAACCTCAGTTCCAAGCATCGTGTTTGGAGGAAACCAGGCACTGCTCATCATCTGCAGAGTAGCATCCCAAAAGTAAAGTGTGCTGGTAGCAGCCTCATGCTGTGGGGCTGTTTTTCAGCGGCAGGGACTAAGGGACTCGTGAGAGTAGAAGAAAAGCTCAATGCACCAAACTATTGAGATAAAAAGTCTCAAATCCAAAGAGATATTCTTTATAAAAGTTCAGAAATAATGTTCTTTTTAGCAACATCATATGACCCCTTTAATGAAAACCCAGTCCAGAGCATTCAGAACCTCAGACTGGGCAGAAGGTTCACCTTCCAACAGAACAATGACCCTAAGCACACAGCAAGAGTGGTTTATAGACAACTGTGTGAATGTCCTTGAGTAGCCCAGACAGAGCCTGAGCTTGAACCCAATCAAATATTTCTGGAGAAACCTGAAAATGTGCATCTGCCCCCATC
>NW_015544699.1:17590-24709 GCF_001515605.1 Sinocyclocheilus anshuiensis | reverse complement strand
GCATAGAGGAGAAACAATAATGTACAGTATGTGGAAAATAATGTGTTTTTTGAACCTTAAACCGCATAAACAAATTTCATTACACCAAATACACAAAATAATGTTCTTTTTAGCAACATCATATGACCCCTTTAATGAAAACCCAGTCCAGAGCATTCAGAACCTCAGACTGGGCAGAAGGTTCACCTTCCAACAGAACAATGACCCTAAGCACACAGCAAGAGTGGTTTATAGACAACTGTGTGAATGTCCTTGAGTAGCCCAGACAGAGCCTGAGCTTGAACCCAATCAAATATTTCTGGAGAAACCTGAAAATGTGCATCTGCCCCCATCCAACCTGACAGAGCTTGAGAGGTGAACAGGTGAGGTGAAGAATGGCAGATAATTGCCAAATGCTGATGAGCAAAGCTTGTCACATCAAACAAAAAAGACTTGAGACTGTAAAGGTGCTTCCGCTAAATATTAATTAGTTTTTTTTTTTTTAATATATTTATTTTTAATACATTTATAAAGTTGTGACAATTCTGTTTTTGCTTTGTCAATATAGTGTATGGAGTGTAGATTGATGTGGAAAAAAAAAATGCAGTTTTAACATAAGGCAGCAACATAACAAAACGTGAAAAAAATGTATACTTTTGCAAGGCACTGTATATATATGTATATATATAATTTGTATGAAAAAAGTAAGTATGAATTTCGTAACCTCACGCCAGAACCTTCCCCCGTAGTGCAACAGGGGCAGACTGTATGAAAACATATGATGAGCTTGTACGAGTTTGAAAGAAAAAAAAGGGGGCCAAATTGTAGCGAGATTGTGTTGGCAGGATTTATTTTCAGATGCCACTTGGTTTGATATTCTGTATCTAATGCATTGAAATTCATACATTTTGGAGGCAACAATTGGACCTGCACTAATAAAACGGACGAAAAAACCTTGTAAAAATGCTAAACTACCATCATTTCTCATTCAAGGCTCCAATAAACACAAAAACTCTCCAGAGAAGCACAATCAATTGTTTTACAGCACATTTATTCAATTCACCTATTCTCCCCGAAGAACACCTGACTAAATCACATTACAATGTATCACAAAAATGCACTAATTACCATGAACAAGCACACTTAAAGATGAGTAAATAAAGGGAACAGAACAATTAAAAACCAAGCTCATTTTTTCAAACTGTCTGGCAAATCCAACTCTTTTACACCCCACAAGTTTGCATGAACTCCAAGACTTTAAAAAACGAAGCCCTGTATGCCAATAAAAACAGGTTACTCACCTAAAATGCTATCTTTAGAACGTGCAAGACTCGTCTGAGCACGAGAGACAGTCGAAGGCACCTGATTCGATACGTGAGAGTCCGTGTGAAACGTTAGGAGACGATCTGAAGTGGAGCCACCATTCCGTTACCCAGGAAACCGATGCTCTTTCAAAGCATCCAACCAATGGCGAGGCGACTCGATTGTGCTGGGACAGAAGTCACATGACCAGGGTTTGAGCAGCACACAAAAACTGATGAGTGGGGCTGGGGTGGGCAGGAGTTGTCGGGGCATTTGGGGGAGGAATGGATGCTTAAAAGAGTCACAAAAGAAATCAAACGGCAAGCAATGCCTCCATGGTGAGGCCCCAACTGTATGCTTGTTTAGTGGCCGCTCGTTCAGCCAAGCAAATCCAGTGACCTTTAACAATCACTGAGAATCTGTAAAAACACATTCCTTTTCTACTGAATGCCGTTTCTTTCAAAACCAGATGTTAAAAATGCACTTTAGGATCATAAAGGTGTAACAACATTCCCTCCAACTATTAAACTGCTCTTGTTCAATTGTGTTTCCAATGAGTTTATTCGCGCTCGTTCTTACGGGAAGAAAAAGGTAGATATGTTTCTGCACACCACATGACTGTAATTTGACAAACAAAACAACAAGAAACCTGCTTCACTGCTTATTTTCCTAAATTACAATACATTCTAAACTACTTAAGGGTCTTTCACACAGAACACATTTTTGCGTTTAAAAATGCAGGACAGCTGATTAGAAAAAAAATCACACAAGGTCTGGGGACACTTTTATTACAAGTTAAACTTTTAATTTGAGTACCGTAAGTGCACCGGCCAAAGATGTCCATCTAATGCATTTACGCAGAAAAACAATTGGAAAAGCAGCACAGTGGAGTGCAATATCCCCTTAAGGGGCTGTTCACACAGAATGTGGTTTTGAGTTTAAAATGCAAGATGTGAGGCTGTAATTACAACAAAAAACCACAAGGTCTATAGGTGTGCTTTTTCAAAAGTTGAACTTCTTTTAACTTGAACACCGCATTTTTAAAACGCTTTGTCAAGTGCAAATACACTGCAAAAGATGTGAAACGTGTGTGCAATGGTTAAAGAAATCCATCGACGAGCGCATGTTTACGAGGAAAAGCCACGCGGTGGAACGCAAAACCATATTCTGTGCGAACGGCCCCTGGGTTTTTTGCCCAAGAAATCCATCGACGAGCGCATGTTTACGAGGAAAAGCCACGCGGTGGAACGCAAAACCATATTCTGTGCGAACGGCCCCTGGGTTTTTTGCCCAAGAAATCCATCGACGAGCGCATGTTTACGAGGAAAAGCCACGCGGTGGAACGCAAAACCATATTCTGTGCGAACGGCCCCTGGGTTTTTTGCCCAAGAAATCCATCGACGAGCGCATGTTTACGAGGAAAAGCCACGCGGTGGAACGCAAAACCATATTCTGTGCGAACGGCCCCTGGGTTTTTTGCCCAAGAAATTCATCCTTTTAATCAAACACCTTTTACTAATTATTACACCATTCATCACCCTGACATTTTTACTTTATACTTCTAAAAACATCAAAATGAATTTTAATTTAGGAATTGAAACATTCTCTTTGTAGAAGAGGTTATGGATTTCTTTTTATGTATTTTTGAATGAATTAAGGATATTGTGAACATTTTACAAACTATTTTCTTTTGCGTTCCATGGAAGAAAGTCACCCATGTTTGGAGTTACATAAGGGTAGATTATGAAAATATAGTTATTTTTGGTTGAATCATTCCTTTAATGGTACTGGTTTTCTTTTTTCAAAAACAGTACAAATATCAAAGACTCCTCATTTCCTTTTATGAAGCTCTGTAAACCGAAACTGACTTGATAAGGCAATGATATCACTTCAAATTATTTTGCAATGATCATTATTTCCTTCTAAACTGTCCTTTTTAATGCAGTTATCAAAGATTGTGTTTCAGGAATTTAAAGGGTAAATCCCGACATATTTCTCTCATGGGAAATATAAAGTGGAAGCATAACTTGGGAGGAATGTGTGTGTGTGTGTGTGTGTGTGATGTGAAGCGGTGCCCATGAAGTAGTATGCGCTATCTCCAGCTGGTACATAAGCACTTTTTGTAAGAGGGAGAGACCAAAAATATTTGATTCCCATGATGGCCAAAAACTAGCCCACGTCATCCAGAAAGAACACGGTAAATCATGTTTGGGGAGGAGGGAGTACGAGGAATTCATCATGGAAATTACGAAACACTGTTATGAATGGAATTGCAAAGAAATATTACAAATTATTTACAGAGATTTGGAGAAATGTAGCATTGCATCACTTGTTCACCAATGGGTCCTCTGCAGTGAATGGGTGCCGTCAGAATGAGAGTCCAAACAGCTGATAAAAACATCACAATAATCCACAAGTAACTCCAGTCCATCAGTTAACATCTTGTGAAGAGAAAAGCTGTGTTTTTGTAAGAAACAAATCCATCATTAATGTGTTTTATTTAACCTCGACAATAAGGACTGTCCGATGGCCCGGGGGCAGTTGACGAATTTGTCACTGGCCTGATTGGGTCACTGCTGCGTCGTCACTAAGTTTATCATTTGCACATGTTTTTAAGCCTTGCTAATTAAAAAATTCAAAGCAATTTTAAAGCATTCAAACAAGTCACGAAAGACAACTACATTCAGTACTGGCCCGCTGTGTTCTGTGTGCACAGTGTGCATTCTTGCGCTTGAACAGAAAAATACCTACAAAAGTATGTCAAAAATACTTGTCTTGGCGAGTAACTTTGTAGTTTTAACAATTATTAATCTATATTTAATTTAACGTAGTACAGATGCACCTACAGGTCAACTGGACGTTTTTGTTTTATTTCAACCGATTTCTATTCAGGGCACACACAAACTGCATTGCAATCGTTTTTCAAAATTTGTGTGGAAATGTTATGAAACATGGCGTTTTCTTTTCATCTCGCCTTTGTATAATGCATTTAAAGTAGTGTTAATAAGCGCTGTGCTGCTTTGTTTATAGTGGTAACCAAGGGACATTATTGCTGTTCCATAAGCGCCACCTGCTGGCAGAGACTGAATTTGCATTTTCATTCAGCCTGTCTGATGTTTTTCCTAAAGCATTGTTTCATTTGTATCTTTGTTCTATATATTCAGTTGTACTATTGTTTGTAATTTGTTCATATTTGCTGACTGTTCACTTGTCTTTAATAATATTTAAACATATTTGTTAGGCTAGTAGTTTTTGCTGTAGTATCGAAAATTGGAATCGAGAATTGAAAGTTTAATTGGTATCTAAAAGTTTGGTGTCATAAGCTTATTTATTAGATAATATGGGTCAAAAACAATGATAACAGCAGCTATTTTTTTATTTTTTTTTGTGGCAGGGCAAGTAAAAATTTGAACCACTGGCCTGAATGGGCCAGTAGAAATAAATCCTTAGCGTTGAGTCCTGAAATCTTACTGCTAAAATACAAGTCCATAATCCATAATAATGCTTCCTCCAGTGAAAAAGTCCATCTCCTGTTGTCCTCTCACATCAAAATCCACTCACATATTTGTTTAGAGCTGTTTTGGCTTGTAAACAGTGCTTGATCTGTGCATATTTCTCTCCTGATTCAGATGAGATGACTTTTTAACTAAAGAAAGCAATACTATGGATTATGGACTCGTATTTTAGCCAGAAGCAACAGTTTGAAGTTAAAACGTCTTAATGATTGATTTGTTTCCTACAAACATGCAGCTTTTGGCTTCACAGGATGGTAACTGATGGACTGGAGTTACTTGTGGATTATTGTGATGTTTTTTTCAGCTGTTTGGACTCTCATTCTGACGGCACCCATTCACTGCAGAGGACCCATTGGTGAGCAAGTGATGTAATGCTACATTTCTCCGAATCTGATGAAGAAACAAACTCATCTACATCTTGGATGGCCTGAGGGTGAGTAAATTTTCAGGAAATTTTCATTTTTGGATGAACTATTTCTTTAAAGATGCACTCACGGGACTGCCACATTAGCATCATTTCAGCAAAATTTCGTTCATTGTCTTGTCAGTGTAGTGATGTATGAAGCACAGCTCACAGAGAAGTCACTTGTCTGTCATGGTGACTTCGCATGACCAAATGAACCCACTGCAAAATATTTTGCCCTCACTCAAAATTCCTGTTCATCTGTATATCTATTGAAACGACTGGTTTTGTCTGCAAAAATTCACCAAACAACGGTAAATATGACCACACCTTAAGGCTATGTTTGAAATAGCGTATTAATTGCAGCATTTCTGCAGTATGTATATTGTACGCAGTATGTGAACTGTATACACCTATGTGTAACTACAACACGCAGCATGTAAAACAGTAGAACATGTCCTGGGGCACACACATATATATATATATATTATGCATAAAATCATAGTAAATACATACAAACACAACATATACAAATATTAAATAATTTCAAATATTCCATTAAGAATATGCATATGCTGCATTTCATTCTCTATTTGCCTTTATTAACAATTTTCCAAATATTAACAACATAAATTTGGATGTGCACAAAAATCATCTTTCAAAATTCAGCCCAAAATGGTTAAACGAGTGGGAGCCTGTGGAGATTCTGAAGAGATAAATGCTGCGGTGTTTGTCAGAACAACTCTGTTATCTGACTGTCATCTGAGACGCATGGAATAACAGTCCTGCACCTGCGTCTGCAAACACTGAACCTGTTCACGATCCGCCAGAGATGAAGCTGCGCTGCTGAGATCCAGTCTGCATCAGTGATCACATGACATCTGTGCATGAACACACTGACACTCTTCTGTCAATCAAAGCTGGAAGACTTCTGCAATAAAGCAGAGACAAGCAGCAGGTCTCATAATGCAGACGGCGCCCCCTAGTGATTCAGTGTAAGTGACAACTTTAGACTGCTTCTGAAAGTGTGCAGACCTGAAGATCTATGATCTAATCTGACCCACAATGCATCACTTCAGGCGGGTGTTTCCGGTCTGGGATTCTCTGAAGTGCAGCTCGTCTGGGTGTCAGTTTTTCAGAGCGTGTTACTGGTTTATGTTGGATGTCTGAGTGTTGATGATTCCCAGCAGCTTCTGACCTGAATCAGGAGAATACACTGTAGTCAGAAATCTGTTTGTTAAAGTAATAAATTCAGATTTGAGAGGAATGATGGGACACAGCATTGAGCTCTGAGAGCGGAGGAGGGTCTGTGAGGTTTGTGGAGGATTTGAGGAGTCTGAGATCTTACAGTCATGCTGCTCTCATGAGTCTTTACTGCCATCTGCAGGATGAGCTCCGAGTCTCCGGCTGCGGACCTGCGTGATCCTGCGGCCCGCAGGGAGAGCTGCTGTTGCTCTGGGTGGAGGAGACGGAGACATGGAGCAGCCTGATGAAGAGCGGAGTCTCAGCATCTCTGCAGATTCTGTCAGAAACAAGCATCAAAACATGAAGAGACTCGTGAGCATCGCTTACATACGAGAGAAAGAACCTGACACACCTGCTGAGGGACACTGAACCGACCAATCAGGAGAGCTCGTGTCTCTAGTGATGTCATCACTGCTGAAAGTATGACTGCCTTCATCTTCATCATCATCTTCGTCATCATCATCATCGCTGTGGTGGATCCTCATCACCTGCGGCTGCTGTTCCTCAATAACCAACAGACGTCTGTCAGAAGAAAAGCAGACTTTAACAGGAAGTGTGTGTGTGTGTGTGTGTGTGTGTTTGAGAGTGTGTGTGTGTGTGTGTGAGTGTGTGTGTATGTGTCTGTGTATGTGTGTGAGTGTGTGTGTGAGTGAGTGTGTGTGTGTGTGTGTGAGT
>NW_015544699.1:3347-17387 GCF_001515605.1 Sinocyclocheilus anshuiensis | reverse complement strand
TGTGTGTGTGTGAGTGTGGGGAAAGAATGGGGAAAGAAATCTCATTTGAATTTTCTAATCAAAATTAAAACTTCTATATAAAAATTAATACTAATATGAACAATAATAACAACAATAATAATTAGCAACACATTTCTGTATTATTTATAACAATAATTGTAAAAACAATATTTATAAAAAAAATTAAAATATTAAACCAAATATGAAACATTATTATAAAATTTTTATTTTATTAATAATCTTAATATTAACTCCATGTTTACTGTGCTTGTAGTGCTGCACAGTTTGGCCAAAATGTTGATTATATATCAATATAATAACAATAATAATAATAATAATAATAATAAAAATAATAATTAATAAAGACAATAACAATAATTATTGTTGATATTTTTATTATTAGTAATATTATTATTAGTATTATTACTACTGAATATTTATTATTTTTAATATGATTAGTTTTTATTATTAATTATTATTACTGAATAAAACATTAAGCAATTATTATTATTAAAATGTTAAACAAAATGAAAACTATGACTATTGTAATATTATTTTATTATTAATAATACCAATAATAATGATTAATTGATTAAACAAAACAAGAGATATGACTATTATAATATTATAAATGTATTATAATTTATCATTTGAATTATTATTATTATTATTAAAAACATTAAACAAAATAAATATTACTACTGTATTATTTAATGAGTATTTATTAAAATATACCATCGAGGAAGATCAGCTCACGCACCGCAGACCTGAAGCTGTAGCCCGAGACCTGCAGCACAAACCACCTGTCAGCAATCTATCTGGAATATGAGTGAATTCTGCAAACCAAATTTGTCATTAAAGAAGCAAAACAGGGGGAAGATGATTCTTCATGTACCTCAGAGGCTCCTGGAGTGCACACAGGGTTTCCTTCCAGTGAAAGTGTCCTGAGCTTCACACAACAGCCCAAATACCACACCTGAGCCAGATCTTCAACCTCGCTCTCCTCCAGATCCTCCAGCAAACTGACTGGACTCAGGTCTGAGATGCTGTTGAAGGCCACATTCAGCTCCTGAGCAAAAACCATGAACGTTTCTGACTCATTCACTTCATTCAGTGGCTTAAAAAATAAACATACTGTAGTTCACAGTAAGTAATAGTGTAGTTTGTTTGATTTTAAAATACCTTCTCCTATTAAAATACTTTCATATTAGAAAAACAAAAAGAGTTTTTTATCGGTTCAGTCTCTGTAAGCCTTTGCCTCTGAATGCTGTTGGATATCTTTAAGGAGGAAAGAGCAGAACTCTCCTCCAGGTTGGTCAGACCACATCGAGCCAGACATAAGACCTGCAGGTGAGAAAGGCCGGTTCCCAGATCCCTGAGGAAATACTGAGAATAATAAGCCTTTATCTGATTCACTTCCTCTGTCTATACTATTATATCTCAATGCATGTTTATCTTCTGTGAAATGAATGGGTTCTGTATTCTTTTATAAATTCAATTTGTTTGGTTTTTGAGGATAAGGCCTGTAGGCTAGCAGCTGTGCTAACTGAGCAGCCCACTGTTCCATAATTTGAACTCATACGCTACCATTTTAACACATGACCCATGTAACATGATGCAGAAACACTGAAATAACTAAAATAATACCGTTAACCACATGATCTCATTACAAAGAAAGATCGTTGCCCTTACCTGCTTGAAGGTGTACGCGCATCAGGTGAACTGGACGAACTGAGCCTCGCTGGTGACGTCACTGCCGCTGAAGATGACGCGTGGTATTTGGACGCATCTGCTCTCCACCGAAGTTAATGTGAAGGATTGGCGTATCATATGCACGCAAAATTGGCATTTGGCGTATGCATTACACGCAATTAGAAAGTGTAAAGTCGTGTTATTTATACGCAGACTGATGAGAACGGGTTGGGCCTGTAACACAAGCTGTTCATGTTGGCACCTGCCTACTTTGGCTTGTATTTGTATGGACTACGTTTATGGTGTTTTTTTGTTGTTGTTGTCATTTTTAATCTTGATATCAAAGTCCCCATCCACTCTTATTGTACAGAATAGAGTAGCATTAATATTATACAAAATATATTCTGTTGTGGTCCACAAAAGAAAGTCATACAGGGTTTGGAATGAGTAAATGATCGCATATATTCATTTTTGGGTGAATTGTTGCTTTATGGATGTAACAAATGAAAGTCTTACCGCACAGATGAGCTCAAACTGTTGTTCATTTTCAGTTGTGTGAGTTTGGACCCCCCCCCCAAACGTTATTGGCTCCAACTCGGTTAACTTATTGTTGATTTTTCTGAAGTGATTAATGTTACGTGTATTCACAAGATGTTTTATTTACGGTATAAATGTTTGGAAATAATATTTGACGTTTTCAAGTCCATTCATCATTTGTAGCACGCAAGCCACCCAATAATCGCAATAAGCTTTGTGCTTTTTTACTTAGGCTATATTAAAACACAAAGTGTCAGCCTTCTGTCGACTTTATAATAAAATACTACAAACAATAAATGTGTTTTTATGCTTCTAAATTTGTAGTGAGATAAGTATATTCGTCTCAGTTCAAGCAGCATGTGAATCAATGATATTTTCCTTTTTAATATTTGCAGCACGAAATAAACATGAATAAATATTTGAATGCATGTTGAAAAAAACAGAACAATTTAATACAAACGAATGTTTCATGAAATCGATCAGAGTTTTAAAAAACGTCAATAAGCCTACTTTTTATTGCTGTTTTTTATGTTAAATGTGAAGAATGACAGGTTGGATGCCACAGACTTTTTATTGTATTTTATTCATTTATTTTATTTTATTTATTTATTTTGGCGGAGTATAGGTGGAATTCTCACATTAACGTCACGCAATAGGCCTATAACCTGATTTTATTATCGTAATTTTTACTTTATTCTTAAAATATTATGATGTTAAACTTATTTTTCAACATGGTACTAAAATGCCGCCGTAGGTTTGTACTGCATGCAAACACAATCTTGGCACAGAAGCCCAAAAAACAAAAACAAACAAACAATAAATAAATAAAATACTTTTTTATTTTCTATTTATTAATGAACTAGTATTTTCTGAGTCAGTGACACAAGATGAAGTTGACGATCCTGACTCGCCATCTCCTCAGGATGCCAGCCTTTAGAGAGAAATACATCTTTACGGATAATGAAAGAGTTTTTCATATATTTGAATTATTTCATTTCAAAGTAGGCTATTTAAAGCATTCTATTAGATATATGTATCATGGCTGTGAGGAGGCAAGTATTCGCTGAGTGTCGGTTCATCATTGTGAAGCGCTCCCGTTCAAGACCAAGACGACAGAAAGCGCATCCTGTTTGTTTTCCTTAATTTAAAAAAAGCTCGCAATTTCAACAAAATGACTTATGACTGGTTTTGTGGTCCAGGCTAACATTGGATAATAATTACGAATGTAGTGAATTTATCGTTTCAGGTTCATTCTTTGTTATTCGAATGCTAGAAAATAGCTGGTTTTCCCAAGTAAAACCACCAAATACTGCTAACACGTTATATAAAGTATTAAAATCTCTTGTAAATTGTAGAGATGGACTGTTGCCCTCTGTTAATTCTGAATGGAATCAGAGTAAAAGCAATGAAACTACTTTTATGCAATATAGGTCTATGTAAAATTTTATTTGTCTGTACAAACATCATTGAGCAATTTATCGTTTTTTCCCCAAGGATAACAACAACAACAACAACATTTAATTAAAACAACCGACAACAACCAGAAAAAAGGTGAAGTTTTGTCTTTTGACTATAGTTAAATAAATGTATAAATATATCTATTTATGTGAAATAATAAAGTAATAATAGATATAACCATTTATCGAATAATAAAAATATATATTTTAATGGCTCCAACATCTTACCAACAAAGCTCCACTTTCACATGATCATCACCTAATGAAATATCTTACATCACTTAACTGGAACTTACATCACATCACTTAAATGTATCTTTACTCCTTTTTCTGTCAGTAACTTTATTGATAAAGTTTTCTATTAGATATATGGCCTGTGGCATTTATTGATAAAGTTACATAACAACAACAACAACAACAGCAACAGTATGTCTAGAGAAAAGACAGACAGACAATTTTGCTATGCAGCAGTGAGACTTTAATTTTTGATGGCACAGATTATGCTAATACTGTATTGTAAAGCATTATAACGAATCAATGTATTTTTTTCCTCACAAATATTAAAAGCAACATTTTCTCATCTGTAATCAGAATGTCTTATTTGCTATGGAATGTTTGCTATATATATATCTTTGTAAATCACAAATGTGAAAGAAAACAAAACTAAACAAAACTAAACTAAACTAAACTAACATGGCCATAATGTAGGCAGGGATCAATGTATTTTTTTCCTCACAAATATTAAAAGCAACATTTTCTCATCTGTAATCAGAATGTCTTATTTGCTATGGAATGTTTGCTATATATATATCTTTGTAAATCATATGTGACATCTCATATTATCACAAATGTGAAAGAAAACAAAACTAAACAAAACTAAACTAAACTAAACTAAACTAACATGGCCATAATGTAGGCAGGGACATGATTCTATCAATTGGCTGTTTATGGGACGGAGGCAGCTCTGAATGCAGGCTTGCAACACATTGAAAGGATGGGGTGTAAGCAGACTTAATGATTGGAGAAGTCTGACATACGTCAACAGAGAAGTATGTTGTTTCACAGTTAAATCCAAATGACATTTTGATTGAAAACTACATGGTTAAAAAAAAATACCAAAAAAATAAACATGCAAGGATGAATCATTCACATTAAGATCAATAATGTATGCACCATGTATATGCACCATGTACTGCAAGTAAGCAAGGTTTGGGTTCAGGGTTTATGTGACACTAAGTTTATCCTGCTTTCTGGAATACTCCCCAGGAAAATGGTAACAGATTGCATCATCAGAATCTGATTTGCCAGAAGCCTTGGTTAGAAATGCAGAGGTGCTCCATCAATCCTCTTCCACCATTTTAAGGAGCATGTCGACCAATACTAAAAAAGAAAAATATAAATAAACAAAAACAAATCACTAAAAATAAGACCATAAATGATGTATTTTTTCCCATAAGTTTTCTATTGCTATCATCAAAAATGACAATTCAATGACAATCCGTGTGTTTTTGGTCACCTGTTCACATAATCTATTTGTGAAATCTTGTTTATAATGATGTCAGTTTTGTGTTTTGTCAGTAAGAAAATTAACTGTAAGATTATGCCTTTATTGGGTCAATTATAGCCTGCTTGTCCTTTCTTGAATTATCCCACCAAAAGTTTGTGTAGGTGCAAGACATTTGTTGAACTTTTGATTTATTTTTATGGGTCAGGTTGATCATGTATCTTAATTTGGAATGTCTCTTATCACCATTTCCCTTTCCTGTTTTGTTTTTTCATCATTATTATTATTTTTCCAGTTATATTAGTTAGCAATTATTTATATCCATTATGTTTGCCCTATCTTTGGTTAAGCATTTAATGTTTTGTTCAAAGTTGGTTAATCTAATAAAAAAATAAATAAAATAAAATAATATATAAAAAAAGAAAAGGCGGCAAAGGTGATACTACTGGTGTTCCACAAGGCTCTGTATTTGGCTCATTTTTATTCTCCATTTGCAGCAAACACAATCATCTCACCCATATATAAAGCCACGAATTTTGGCATCACACTGTCAATGAGCCAGTTTTACTTTTTTCTGTTGATTCAAACTAATTGCCACGGCCCCAACATAGCACAGAGAAAAGTATGTAACAAGAGATTCTTTGTGTTGCTGCACATAGAATGAGGACCACATAATAACATCTAAAGTATCAATGACATAAAAATGTGCCACATTTTTAGTTATCTGCTAAGTAATGACATGACATGTTTAATAAAAGTAAAATTTTTACCTTTTATGCTATGCAATGGTTAAATTTGTGTTACTTTTTTTTTCACACTGTCAGCTATGCTTGCTTGGACTACACCATGAAGTTTTTTTTCCCAGTTCAAAACTGTAATCTGTTTGTGTAATGTAATTTGTAAAGCATTACTAATCACAGAAGAATATGTGATGATGACCCGCTAGCGTAATTTAACTTCACCTGTGTGTCAGGGTCTTACCTCCTGCGGTTGGTCGTAGGAAGGGCTCAAATGATCGACAGGCATTGATGAGCTCTTTTAGCTTTTTAGGACAGTCTGTCGGAAGTGGCTCCATGACCTTCTCTACATACACTTTTTGGAAGATTTGACTGGGGGTTGTACAGTCTAAAAACACCGGCACAGAAAGAGTGTGTCATGTATTTAGTTAACATTTAAGTAATATTCAGGGCAAATGCAAGACTGATAGTTTTGGTGATACACACCTTTGAAAGGAACATCTCGTGTTGCAGTTTCCCACAAGACAATGCCAAAACTAAAAAGAGCATGTAAAGTCAGAGACCATCCTTTATTTGAATAAGATATGCGTGTATGATATTTGAGTCGGACTGCCGTACCTGTAGATCTCACATGCCTTGTCGTAAGGATGGTTGACATTCTGAAGCTGCTGTGGAGAGTTGTAATGGAAAGCACTGCTCCTTCTGGATTTATTCTTCTGAAGAGAAGTTTCTGTTTTTGCCAACTCAAAGCCTCCCAACTTGCGAAACATACAAATGAACATTAAGATGAAACCCCAACAAAAACATTCCCTGGGTTTTAGTAAGTGATTTTTTTTTATCTATCTATCCATCTATGACAGTCTTTAGAAAGGAAACTGTAATAATATTATTGCTTTAAATGCCCTAAAAAGGCATAAATGTAAAAATGTACATCCAGCAGGGTCAGAAATTCACTTTTCCATAATTTTTTTTACATTTGTGAGGGCAATTTTTATAATCACCATATTATTATAATAACCATACTATGTTGTCTTTAATATCAAATAATTAAATTTACCCAATTACTTTAATCAATATTTTAAACTGTTGTCACACTTTATTAGGGAACACTTTATTTTAAGGTGTCCTTGTTACACGTTACATGTACTTACTATTATAACAACAATAAATAATGCATAATTACATGCAAGTAACCCTAAGCCAAACCCTAATCCTAACCATGTAGTAAGTGCATGCAGTTTATTTCTCAGTACTTAAATGTATACTTACACTGTAACAAAGACACCTAAAAATAAAGTGTAACCCAATAGACTTTTAAAAATTGTATCTAAATTCAACATGCAAAAAACAGGAGCTCATAGGCCTGTATTGTATTATTGTATATTATTGCTTTTCATATTGTAATAATGATTAATAATATTGATATAGAAAACATTATAAAAAAGTTTTGTGTCTGCATTTTGGGCATGTCACATTCTGGCTTTACAGACAAACATATCGGTTCATGACCATAGTCTAGTCTAGCGCAAGTTGCAAAAAAAAACAAACAAAAAAACGGTATAGCCACTGAAGCAACGAAATTATGTTTTATTTACATCGTGTCAGCACTGTGTTGTTTATGATGAGGGAATTCAGGTGTTTGCAGCGCTGACTAATCTAAGCACCTCTGATTGGCCAATGCATTCCTAAATTCAACAGAAACACGTTTGATTGGTTATAAGGCTCAACGCTGCACAAAACGCACGTAAAAGCAATCTGATGCAGTGTGAGCGAATCTAAATGTAATTCTGCTAATTGGCACTTTTCATTCATTTTCATGTTTCATTTTAGTCGTGACAGCCGTAATACGTTGTTTAAGTTTGCAGGGGCATTTTTGCCTCTTTGTCTTGAATTTATGGGGCATTTTTTGGTCATTTTGGTGGCATTTTGGCTACAAAAACATGTTGTGGTTGTTTTGGTGGATGATGCTGATGCTGATATTGTGAAAGAGAATATCCATTACCTTCACTCTATAGCCAGCGGCCACTAGAAAACTACTGCTTCTGATGGAGCCATGCACTTTAAACTTCTCCTCTGACTGATGCAGCCTGTACTGTGCAAAACAATAATGAGACTGAGATGACAAATATACCTTTGCTATAGTTTATATGCAAACATATGAGAATAAATTAACTAGATAAAAAAAGACATGCTTTATGTATGATTAAAGCTCTAGGAGGAGTTAGAGTCAGAATTTTTTGTCACAGAGGAAAAAGAACAAGTCGTTAATAAATAGAATAACAGTATGTTGACTTTCTTATGCCAGTATAGCTAGATTTGGACCTGTAGAGTCCCTGAGCCGCATCCAGACACATCTGCATCTTTCTCTCCCAGGGCAGATTGCAGTTACTCTCCAGGACTTGTCGAAGACTTCCCTTTTCACAGTATTCCATGACTATCAGGAAACTTGGATTTGGTCCTGTATGAGAAGGACAAAATGGCAATTAGATGCATGTTTAACTCAAGTAAAGTTCAAACTTGCTGATTTTCTCAAACTGAGATTATTCTTTGGTTAGTGATTTGTGATTGGCACACCGTTCTCATCCTCGACACATATCCCAAACATTCTTAAGATATTTGGTGACTCAAAGCGCTTCATGGTCTCCACCTCCTTGTTAAAAACACTCCTCAGATCACTGGAAGGAACGCATATATGCAACAAGTAAACTGTAGTTTTTAAATCAGTCAAGAAAATGATTGCTATGGTATAGACTGCTTTCACTCGTGTAAAAAAAAAAAAAAATTAACAATTGAGTACAATTAATTTTATCATCTACCTGGGGCAGGTGCACAGCGGACATGAGTATCTCTTGATAGCCACAGTGAATTTGTTGTACGTCCCTTTGTAAAGCTCAGAATGGCTGCACTTCATAAGGGGTTGAGTAGGAACACTGTAGGTCAGTTCTTCTGGTTTAATCTCTCTAATGTCTTGCAGATGAAGGTGGGGTTTTTTCACTGCCAACCAAAGACAAATAAAACTGTTCAGTGGAGACACCATTCAAAACATCACTTCAACAATGCTAAACTAAAAATTACTTTACACTTCATGAAAGCCTCGTTATAATCAGGAAATTCTTGAAAAACAGTGACCCTTCTATTATTATCTCTTTAATATACACTTATTTACTATTTAAAACAGTTGACTTCCAAATCAAAGTCATGTGGTGCAAAAAATATGCAGAAAAATAACAAAATAGGAAATTATATTATATTGTAGACCCTCGTGACTGTGTGTTAGGGCCAATTAGCCTGCTTATGTTGACATGCGGTGTAACTCCCCCAAAAACGGACTGATATGTATGAATTAATAGGCTATTTAATAATAAAAATTATTAATGACATTTGCAAAATAATAATAATAATAATAATAATAATAATAATACACATATTAACTAAATTATAATTAACATATTAACACCACCCTCCATCATATTTGCAGAAATGTTTTTTTTATACAAAATTTGGGGTGCCGATTCCAAAAATAGAGCATTTTTGGCTCAAGCATGTCACATTTCCTAGCATTTTTGCTGTTGACAACCATTTGTAAGGTGAAGAAGTCTTGTATTATGCATTAATCACTGGAAAAACTGCCACAAATGCATGATTCCCATCTTCCTCTGAACTAGGTAACTTGTGTTTATGTAAATTTCTTTGACATTAAATAAAGTATTTGAACTCATTTCCCAACTCCTTTGCAGTTTGAAAGTTAAATTATACATTTTAAATACTTATTTTTGTCATTAGTAAAGGGAACACTAAATCTCTCTTTTCTGTATCTAAAAAACAAAAATTACGACCACCTGATTTTCTGCCAACAAATATGTATTCCACCACTCAATGCAATACTTTTTTCAGTCTAAAATTTAAAATATTCATAAACAATTACTTGTAAATAACTGTAATCCTATCCATGCAGTTTCTTTTGTGCCTCCACACTCTACCTTAGTTTCTTCTACGTACACTCTACCAACTGTTGAGGAGATACTTTGTCTTATCTGGAAATTAAAATCTACCACCTATCCGCTCAATCCTTTGACATCTCACTTAGTCAAAATCTGTTTACCATCTTTGTCCTCTTTAGTTACTGAAATTGTTCACTCCTCACTAGTTTCTGGCGTTGTTCCTTCATCTCTTAAATCTGCTATTATTACTACCTTTATACTTGAGAAACCAGGGGCACTCAGATTATTCAACTTAATTTCAGATCAAAACAATCTAAAGTTACCACAGGTGTTCCTCAGGGTTCTGTTTTGGGCCCTCTTTTATTCATTATCTACTTACTTCCTCTCTGTCATATTTTTAGGATGTTTGGCATCCATTTTAATTGCTACGCTGATGATACCCAGCTCTATCTGTCTTCCAAGCCCTTGGGTTCCTTTCTTCCACCTTCTTTGTTCAGCTGCTGAAATTAGAGTTTGGCTTTCAGCCTATTTCCTAAAACTCAACAGCAGTAAAACTGAACTCCTCCTTGTAGACACAACATCTATTCTGACAAAATCCGATTGTCTGTCTGTGGCTATTGATAATTCTATAATTTTTCCTTCCCTGCAGGTTAAGAGTCTGGGTGTCATCCTCAATATCACTCTATCCTTTGAAGCTTATGTTAATAATATCATGCATACTGCATACTTTCACCTACGTAATATCAATCATCTCCGTCCCTCTCTCACAATGAATGAATAGTGCTGCAATCCTTATCCATGCACTGGATACTTCATATATTGAAAACTGTAATGCTCTTCTCTCTGGTCTCCTATCTATACTCCTTTATAAACTTCACTTGGTTCAGAACTCTGCAGCTTGTGTTCTTTATAGAATTCCTTCTGTCAAACACATTTGCCCAGTTCTTCAGTGACTGTTAAATCTCGCCACTAGACACAAGACTATTTTAACTAGGCCTTTTTATGATCTCATTTTGTATTGAGCCTGTATTCTAATGCACTTGTAAACTTTTTGTAACCTTGTTGACCATAAAAGGCACCTATAAATAAAATGTATATTATTATTATTATTAAAATCGAAAACTTTTTTATTTTGATAAGTGCATTAAAGCTAATACAAAAGTAGTTTGAAAAAAATCTGCATTACTAAGAATCATCCAATTAGGTTTTTTAGGCCATTTTTGTGAATCAGCAAATTATTCCAATTAATTTATTTTTCAAGGTGCAGGGCTATAATGATTGATATATGTGCACTCACATGTATTCAAGTGTTAAGAAAATATGTTAATACTTTTTACTTGATGGTTACATTACACCACATGACATTGAAACAAGAATACAAACTGTATTTTTACTAACTTGGCACATGTTGTAGTGTTTTTAAAGCATTTTTCATATTTTTCTTTTTTATGGACACTCTTATTTGTCATTGACCCACATATCCATACTTACATGATTCCAGGATCTCTTTAATGTCCAGCACATCTCTTTGAGTTTGGTCAGCTGTCTTTTGTACGGCATCAACCATCATGTTCGTTCCTTTGCTCTCCTGGGCTAAAGACTGGAGCACTATAGGAGACAAATGCATACTCTTTAAATACACAGATTAAAGCAGGGTTGTCCAATCCTGCTCCTGGAGGGCCAACATCCTGCAGGGTTTAGCTCCAATTCACTTTCCTGGATGTTTCTAGTGAGTCTGAAGACTTTGTTTATCTGAGTCAGGTATGTTTAATTAGGGATGGAGCTAAACTGGACAGTGGCCCTCCAGGAACAGGTTTGGACACCACTGGTCTAAAGGTTCCAGTCGTATCCTGAAAGTAGATATTTTATTCCAATTCAAATTCATACAACTTACATTCCCGAAGTTCCAGAGAGTCACTCTGCCTGTCCTCCTCATCTTCCCGCCGCCTTGTTGCTTCCTGAAACACTTTCTCTATACTTGCTCTGTGCTCGACCTGAAGTGCTAGAGAAAGCACCTGGGCTGCATCATTCAGCCTCTCATTTAGGAAGCTGAACTCCTCGCCGAGGTCATACGCTTTGGCGACACGTCTCAAATAGCTGAAGGAAGTGTATTTCTTCACTACCTTCTCTGCTGACTCCAGAGTGAGTTTAAGATTTTCAAGCCCATTTCTAACCTGTTTGGGTTCAGTCCCAAAGCCATGAACCTTCACGGCCCTCACCAGCCCAGCCAGAGTGGACACGCGGTGAGCCAGACGCCTGCAGCGCTTCTTGTTAGCCTTCACCTCCTCACACAGGCTGTACAGCTTTTCTGCGATGGCTAGGATGGGTTCTATGATGTCCATTGCAGCTGGAAATAAAAACAAACAAAAAAAAAATTCTCAGATTAAATATCTTAAATGACTGAAGCTTCAAGTCCTCCTGATGCTATTAAAAAAATATCCAATTTTGAAAAATAAAATACACTTTTTAGCAAAAGTTTAATCAGAAAACAATATTCATGCAAAACAATGTATGAAACAAATGGAAAATGTAACATACAAAAATATCAACATCAGTCATGTAAACTCTCCCCAACTTACATTAAAGAAAAATGCTCCTTTCAATTTAGCATATTTTTATACAATTATTATAATGCTGCTTTATAACAGTAAGCATTCTGAAAGCGCAATATAAATGTTACAAAATATAATGTTTTGTAAAGCAAAACAGAAAACCAAGACCCATGATTAAATATTAGCTTTTATTTCACAGGATAACATCAGTTTATATGGCTAACATAGGTTCAAAAGAGGGTGCAAAGTTTGTACTCTGTTTTATATTATATGGCATCATAACAGCTTTCATTAAAAAAAAATAAATAAATACATAGTTGTACCTAAATTTCATGCCTTCTGATTTATGTGAATTTTTTTTTAAATAAATAAAGAAAGGAAACTTACAAATGAAATCATGGAAATACTCTTCAACCGAAATGTTGGCAAAAATTCATGTCGAAAATGTGAAAAGTTTGATTAAGTTTCATCTATTCCTCACACAAATGCAGCCTATAATAGACTACAAGGGGAAGTGAAAGTTGCGCCATCCAATCAAATCACAGAATTTCCTCATTCCCGTTAAAACCAATGTTCTGGTTAGAACATGATTTAAGATTGCATTAATAATGTTTCTAACGAAAGGGTTACCACAAAAAAAAAAAAAAAAAAAAAAGGTAGAAAATACAATATTATTGAAATTCAATTCAATACGGCATGTCAACGCGAGACTTCCTTCTCTCTCGGGAATAAGTTAGTCAACCAAAGTTACTTTCACAATCAGGTGAAGCGGAAACCATAAACAGGAAATGTCAACGCAGCGCTTACAACACATTACCAGCTAAAACATGTCGAGCTTTCTATCTAAACATTTCATATGAAGTGATCGTCTTCTCTGTTGACTTCGACATGTACTCCTTTACATATAAACTTTATGATAGCCTACTGTTTAGAACTGCAAGTACTACTTGCACTTCTGTAGAACCCAACTTTTATTACAAACACTGCAAAATACTGTCAATTTTAAACTTCTAGTCAAAACAGACATCATGGATATCTTAAAATTATTGCACTAATAATTATAGCTAATATAGCCTAATTATTATAACAGAAGTAAATGAAGTATGGTTATTGTAGGCTATAATACGCACATGACACGAATGTAAAACAAACAAACAACAACAAAAAAAATCAAAATGCATTATAACTTACGGTAGGCTGCTTACTTTATAAGATGCCTTTTCCCTTTTGAACCGGAGAAAGTCTGGCACAGGAATGTGAGAACAGCTGATTTGAGCGACTGATGGCTCCTCCTCTACTACTTCACTAGCTTTAGTGCAGCTTCCTTATTGAAACTGGATTTCACTTGTTTATTGTATTCTACCCAAGCGGCAACCTCCCGCTCTCTCTCGTGAAGCCAACAAGGAAGTGACTTAAACTGTAATTCATCAACTGGCCGCTAGAGGCTGGCTGCAAAAGGGAGTCAATCCCATAGACTCCCCATGTTAAAATGCCCAACTTTACAGCAGAAAAAAACATGTTTACAGCCTGGTTCAAAAAATGATTTTGGTCTATATAGCTAATTTTGCCCTTCATGACAACTGTGAGGGGGGTGAATTTTTTTATAACTCATCCGTTTCA
>NW_015544699.1:2009-3091 GCF_001515605.1 Sinocyclocheilus anshuiensis | reverse complement strand
AAAACGCTCTTCGGAAATCTACGGGTGACGTCACGGACACTACGTCCATGTTTTTATACAGTCTATGATTCTACCTCAGTGGTTCTCAGTTCTTGAGTAGCTACCACCATAGCCGCGGGGACGTATTTTGAGCAGGGGGTGGCTGAGGAAAAAAACGTTTTCCCAGGAGCGAAGTTATAAGTGTGAATACACAGGCTTTGTCCTGTAGTCGGTGTTGCAAGAAATAAAAAAATAAAATAAATTTAGTTCAGCTGGACATGGGACGCTACAGTTCTGAGGGGCCGCGCGTCTGCTCCAAGCAGCTCGGAGCCGCAGGAGTCACGTGACGAGAGTGAAGCGAAGGCTTTTTCGTAGCCGCGGGAACGTATTTTGAGCAGGGGGTGCTGAGGAAAAAAAAGGGGGGTGGGGGGTTGTCGAGTTTTCCCAGGAGCGAAGTTATATGTGTGCAATACACAGGCTTTGTCCTGTAGTCGGTGTTACAAGAAATAAAACAAATAAAATCAATGTAGTTCAGCTGGACGTGGGACGCTACAGTTCTGAGGCGCCGCTCCAAGCAGCTCGGAGCCGCAGGAGTCACGTGACGAGAGTGAAGCGAAATGACTGGTGGCGGATCCAAAAGCGCAAGACAACTTTAGTTAATAAACATTTAATTTCTTCGTTTAAAATAACTGAGTTGGTCTTTGTTGCTGTGTTTTCATAAAAAAAATAACGATGAACCACAAACTAAGCATTCGTTTTAAATAAGGGAAAGCTTAAGCATTCATTTTAAATAAGGGAAACCTTATTTATTTGGGTTACAACGCAAGTATAGGCTCCGTCTTCTTCAATTTGTTAATACGAGTTAGAGATTTAATAAATGCGAATTTGCCATTGGACTACTTTATGACTGATCTGTTTTAATTACAATGAACCACAAACTACCATCGTTTTAAAAGGGGAAATCCA
Source organism: Sinocyclocheilus anshuiensis (assembly GCF_001515605.1). Classification (NCBI taxonomy): domain Eukaryota; kingdom Metazoa; phylum Chordata; class Actinopteri; order Cypriniformes; family Cyprinidae; genus Sinocyclocheilus; species Sinocyclocheilus anshuiensis. The sequence continues at coordinate 2,146 of NW_015544699.1, read as the reverse complement.
TTATATTTGCGTTACAAATTTTATAAACAAAATTGTCATTTTGTTAGTAAAACTTCAGTTTAATATGCGAATTTCTTAATGATACTACTTTATTGTGCGCCTATATGTTTTATTATTATTATTAATAATAATAATAA
>NW_015544699.1:1096-1939 GCF_001515605.1 Sinocyclocheilus anshuiensis | reverse complement strand
TTTTTTATTTTTATGTTACAACGCGGTTACACCAAGTCATCAGTTTATTCGTTTTGTTCAATTTTTATGTTTAATATAAGCTAAGCGACTTCATCATTGTACTATTTTATTGTTGATGTAACGTTTTTTTTTTTTATTATATATTGAATCAACCTTAAGCATTAGTTTTGATCCACGAAAAGATAACGTTAAAGATCAAGATGCGAGAATGCGAGATAGTTGCTGCTGAGGTAAATGGACTCTCTCGCTCTTTCTCTGTTTCTTTGTAATAGCTGACATGCTCGTTAATTCTTAATTTGGGTACAGACGTGTTACAGGGGAAAAAATATGATCAAAAAGTCATGGCAACAAATGACTTAAAAAACCATTTTTTTTTTTTATCAGTATATGATAAAAGTTTTAAACAACTTATATACAGTCAAATTGATTTAACTTAAATCATGTTTTACAGTGTGACCACAATAACGGCTTCTTAGAGTAGCCTACCATACTGACTGGATAATCAGGACGAATTGTTAGAATTAATTATTGTTAGAATTAATACTACTAAAACAAAATAAGATTAATGCATATGCCTATAGCCAAAGCACAAAATCTCCAAAACACAAAGTGCACAACTGCAGGCTCCTGGCGACAGCACAGAGAGAGAGAGAGAGAGAGAGAGAGAGAGAGACAGAGAGAGAGAGAATCACTGCTCTAGAGAGAGACACTCTGAAATGAGCTCCTGAAAAATTATAAAAGATTAAAGGTGACATATTATTCCCCTTTTTACAATATGTAATATAAGTCTCTGGTGTCCCCAGAATGTGTCTGTGAAGTTTCAGCTCAAAATACTCCACAGAT
>NW_015544699.1:628-1033 GCF_001515605.1 Sinocyclocheilus anshuiensis | reverse complement strand
TAATATAATCACACATGTCTTGTGGAGTGCTTTCAGAGTATGCATTTATTTGTCATTTGAACTGTTTGGAAACGGAGCATAAATGTGGAAGTCCTTCAAAGATTTCTTATCCTGTTGCGCCCTCTAGGACCAGCGACTAGTCGACGTCAAGCTTAAAGCGTCATGGCAGAGCATTGAAGTCGACTAGTATATGAGAACTTAGTTTAGTACTCGCATGCTGTGACAGCCACCTTCACATCCGAAGCACACGGACAGAAAGTGGCTGTCACAGCATGTGAGTACTAAACTAAGTTCTCATGCAAACACAAGTTTACGTTAAAAACGCACACATGAGTTACAAAAACATGTCTGTGAAGGTAAACAGCTGAGAAATAAATCATATGTATTTTTTAGATCTGTGTGGCA
>NW_015544699.1:0-440 GCF_001515605.1 Sinocyclocheilus anshuiensis | reverse complement strand
GTAAGGTTTGTGTTTTGTTCTTTTCGATAAGAAACAAAGTCTCATTTTTAAAATTATGTATATTTTATCAGGAAATTAAATCCGTAAATGCCGTTTTGACGCTCTTTGATGTGGCGTGACAGACCGCTGCAAGCGGAAGCACGGAGAGCGACCCAGTCGCGGGTCTGGATCATATCAACAGCTAAAGTGTGGCCCAGATTAGTTCGTGTTTGCCGGCCCAAAACTGGTCCACATCTTTTTAGCCAGAACTGAACCAAAACAGTGCCATAACCCAACCCAGAGTGAGACAAATATCATCATCCCTTCCCTTTAATTCTCTTTTCTACTAGTTACAACCGGTTATAACGCGAAAGAAACGCGCTCATGTCATGTAATCTCAATCAGTTTTGCAACCTCGGAAAAATGCCAATAAAACAGCATTACCTTTACCGCAGGCAAGT
>NW_015544698.1:1125-1253 GCF_001515605.1 Sinocyclocheilus anshuiensis | reverse complement strand
TTTAAGTTCACTTAAATTAGAAGTTATTTTTTAAAGTCTAATAATGTTTTTAAATTGATAGCTCTCAATGATACTATAATGTTGAATGGCTATAGTAAATGGTTAAATATGGGGGGGGGGGGGGTTAC
>NW_015544698.1:0-354 GCF_001515605.1 Sinocyclocheilus anshuiensis | reverse complement strand
ATTTCAGCAGCTGTAAGATTTGTTTGTACTTGCGTTTTGCTGAAATCTGAGAAGCTGAGAGGTTTTCTCGTTGCTGACGCAGGCTTCCTGGATGGCTGCTGGAGGGAAATTCCGTTGCCGATTGGTTACTGCGGTGACGTCAGGATGACGTCCCTTTTGGGAGATCCCTCGTTGGATTGGTTGGTTGCCGGGTTACGGAAGAACCTCGAAGTTCGTCTGAGAGAGTCTGCTTTAGCAAGACTTTGCGTTCTGCAGAGTTATGAAGCTTCAACGGAGTAGTTGAGTTCTAGATGGTCGATCGTCTGATGATTCAGCTTGTGAGCACAAGATAGAGTGCTCTCCACACGGCGACAA
>NW_015544697.1:0-475 GCF_001515605.1 Sinocyclocheilus anshuiensis | reverse complement strand
ATATCAACAAAACGTTGTGCTTTTATAAAAGAAAGAAAACAAACAGGATGCGCTTTCTGCCGTCTCTCTTTGAACAGGACCGCTTACAAAAATGAACCGAAACTCAGCGAATACATGCCTCACAGACATGATAAATACATCTATAGAAAGCTTTAAATTACCACTTAACAAAATAAAACAAATAGAAAACAAAAACTCTTTCAATATAACCATAATCCGTAAAGATGCACTTCTCTCTAAAGGCGCGTCTAATAAGGAGATGGCGAGTCAGGATCGGCAACTTCATCCTTGCGACACCGACTCAGAAAACACTAGTTTATTTGATAATTAATTCAAATGTCTCCTTACTATTTCCCCCTGACACATTCATGGTAATTACTTTTGCCGGTGCTTTGCGGCAAGCTTTAGCCTATTACGTGCATTTGCACGTAGGGCTGCGTTTCCCGATAACGTTGTCTCTTAGCTCGCTACGAAG
>NW_015544696.1:686-2082 GCF_001515605.1 Sinocyclocheilus anshuiensis | reverse complement strand
GCCTCCATAGCCGTGACAGGACAGGATGAGGATTCCCCGACAGCCCCCATAGCCGTGACAGGACGAGCAGGAAGTTCGCAAACGGCCTTTATAGCCGTGACAGGACGAGCTGGGAGTTCACAAACGGCCTCTATAGCTGTGACAGGACAGACAAACAGTTCACTGACGACCTCCTTGGCCGGAACAGAACAGGCAGAGAGTTCATAGATGGCCTCCATAGCTGTTACAGGACAGGAAGTGAGTTCATAAGCGGCCTCCGTGGCCGATTCAGGGCTGGACGTAAGTTCACAGACAGCCTCTGCGGCCGGGTTGAGACAGGACAATTGTTCACAGATGGACGGCCTCCATAGCCGTGACAGGACAAGCAGGGAGTTCGCCAACGGCCTCTATAGCCGTGACAGGACAGACAAAGAGTTCACTGACGACCTCCTTGGCCGGAACAGAACAGGCAGAGAGTTCATAGATGGCCTCCATAGCTGTTACAGGACAGGAAGTGAGTTCATAAGCGGCCTCCGTGGCCGATTCAGGGTTGGACGTAAGTTCACAGAGAGCCTCTGCGGCCGGGTTGAGACAGGACAATTGTTCATAGGTCGTGACAGGACAGGCTGAAAGTGCGTTGCTGGGCGCCACCACCACGCAAGGAGCTGAAGCGAGCAACGCCGTTTCGGGAGGTTCTGCAGCATGCGCCGCCACCTCTGAAGAGACTGCAGCGGATACCATGGCCTCTGGGAGCACAGCAGCAGACACCGCTACCTCGGGAGGTTCTGCAGCGTAAGCCGCCACCTCTGGGGATGTTGTAGCCGGTGCCGCTGCCTCTAGCAAATCGGCGGTGGAGTACGCGGCCCAGCGTAAGCCGCCACCTCTGGAGATGTTGTAGCCGGTGCCGCTGCCTCTAGCAAATTGGCGGTGGAGTACGCAGCCCAGATACACCATAAAGCAACCCCCCATATGGGAAGTGCTGCAGACAGGGGAATGAGTTCATGAGCAGAAGGGTTAGAGTGAGTGGGTTTGGGGATACCAGCTGTGCGTGCAGACACCAGCGGTGCATCCCTCACACTGGATACCAGACTGGGATACCGAAGGGCTGACCTTGAGAATCTGGGTGTAACAGACAGGACGTGACATGATTCTGGATGATCAGCTGTGATGCGACGTGATTCTGGATGATCAGCTGTGATGTGACGTGACTCTGGATGAATAACTGAGGCGTGACGTGACTCTGGACGAACAGCTGAGACGTGACGAGGCTCTGGATGAACGGCTGAGATGTGACGAGGCTCTGGCAGATCAGATGAGACTTGACTTGACTCATGAAGAACAACTGTGACTAGACTTGACTCATGACGATCAGTTGTGACTTGACTAGACTCATGAATATCAGCTGTGACTAAACTTG
>NW_015544696.1:0-192 GCF_001515605.1 Sinocyclocheilus anshuiensis | reverse complement strand
GACTTGACTGAACTCAGGGAGATCAGCTGTGACTTGACTGGACTCATGAAGAACAGGTGTGACTTGACTTGGTGCTGTTGTGTCCGCCATCTTGTGAGCGTGCTCCGCTGTCGCCGCCATTTTGTGAGCGTTCTCTAGTGCGGCCGACATTTCACGAGCGGGTTGCATCACCGGAGTAGCGATCAGTAAACT
>NW_015544695.1:0-691 GCF_001515605.1 Sinocyclocheilus anshuiensis | reverse complement strand
TTAAAGAGGTTGCCACCATTTAGTAAACTGTGGACTAGCTTTGGCGTTGACTTGAATGGTGATGCTTTCTGTTTGTCAGTTGATGGCCTTTAATTTTTAACCAGAAATGTGCGTATATTCTGTCATAAATCGCATGCCATTCATTGCTGAACTTTCTAATGTCCGTTACTGGAAATTAAATTAAATTACTGGTTGATATGTCCCGATCTCAATAAAGTTTACACACGCTTTTGGCCCGTGAATTAGATCTCGCTCGGGATGTGCGCTGTCTGTGGAGGTTTGGCCAGGACCGGTTCCGGAATTAAATCAACATATTTTATGTTCCGTCCATTGCCAATCACTGCTATTTCGAGAGAGAATACCTATTTCGAGAGTGAATCCCGCATAAATATGCGGATGTCATTCCCGAAACTTTGCAGGGTGTAGCCTATGTGTCCGAAAAACGAAAGTTTCATATAAATTCTGAATGGATTATACCCTAGAAAGTGCACAAAGCACGCTCCCTTTATCACTAAAAAGTGTCACTCATCATCTTACAAAGATCAGTTATAATCAATGAAGCTCTCTAAACTGCACAATGAATCTCTTATTTACATCGCGTCTGCACTTAGTCATGAGATGATTCACAAGAGCGTGCAAAACTGCGCTTAAAAACTGCGGCGCTTTCAGCGGTGAGTGAATTCTGACAAAA
>NW_015544694.1:0-963 GCF_001515605.1 Sinocyclocheilus anshuiensis | reverse complement strand
AGAATTATCTTCAGTCATCTGGTGTAATTTTGCTGAAAGATCAAGTATGAAATCTTCTTTGTTCGTGGTAGGAGCTGAATTATGTAGATGTGGATAGCTTGGGGTGGAGTGTGTATTTTCTCTGATAGCCGGTAGAACATAAACCAGGGTGCACCTGCCGTTGAATTGGCTAAAGTTTTCTCTGACTGCAGGTAGGGCATAGACTAAGGTGCACCTGCCATTAAACTTGGCCGGTAGTACACTATAGATTGAGGTTCCGCATAGCCAAAACATGCCTGTTGGAGGGGGAATCCTGCACCATTGGTTCACACTAAATAGCTTGGGTAATGATCGAGTTTGCCTAATACATACTTCCACATCCTCATTCTTTTGTCGTGTGGATGATGAGATTTCTGTCTTCAGTGACATTCCCATTTTAATTATGAAACCACATGCAGCACTGGGAATTTTTCCCAAGTCTTTAGAGTCTGAGGATAGATATTCAACACACCAACTAAATGTCATTGGTAAGAGTAAGTCTGTCATAACAGGTGTGGTTGTCGTCAAATTGCAGGACCTTAAACCTGGAGTGCAACATGGTGAGGCTGGAGGAGCAGTCACGTCATGACATGTGCTTTTGTTAAAAATTCCATTAGTGACCACACCAAATAGAGTGCAAGTATCACAGTCAGAAATGGGGTGTGCTACCCATGGGATTCCTACTCCTACCGAAAGTGGATGTGGCATGCAAACGTTCTTTCCAGCAAACAAGGCATTTCTTGACATATTCATCAGCTCTAAGAATATGTTGTTTCTGGAGTCTATACTTTGTGCGATGTCCATGATGATTACTAGTATGGCAATCTTGATCATGTTGATGGATGACTGAAGTTCCCATATGTGATTCTCTGCGTTGTGTATTTTTATTTTATTTTTTTGTTCCGTGACAGTTGGCTCGGCAGTGAGTCTAGTTGTCTTTTAGAG
>NW_015544693.1:0-528 GCF_001515605.1 Sinocyclocheilus anshuiensis | reverse complement strand
GCAGGTTCAGTTCATTTACCTCCTGTCTGAGGCCCGTGAGGCTGTAGGCCAAGGAGAGGATGATGCTGGCAGATCCTGGTGGTTCAGGCTGGCGGTCAGGTGTCCACTTGTGTCGTAGTCTCGCTGTTCCTTTCTCTGCCGTTGCAGGTCGTTGGCTGCTTTGGGCTGAAAGATTACCTTTCTCTGCCGTTGCAGGTCATTGGCTGCTTTAGGCTGAAGGATGCCTATCACAGTTGCCTGCTGGGTTTCCAGGTGGTCCTGGTGAGCTGGCAGGTCTGGATGTCTGTGGAATGTCTGCGACATACTGGCACACTTGTGGGAACACCAGAGAGAGAGAGAGGCAGAAGGCAAATGCAAGTACGTACAAAGGTGTTAAGCTATCTGTATGGGGAACGGCTGTGTAGGCCGTGTAAGGTGGGAATAGCTGATGTGGGGCAGCTAGTAAGGCAGGGTGCTACAATTTAGTGATGGTGAAAACTAAGAACTTTGAGTATCTTTGTTAATGGCTGCAAGCAGCGTAGACTAATG
>NW_015544692.1:0-1938 GCF_001515605.1 Sinocyclocheilus anshuiensis | reverse complement strand
ATCAATTGGAAAAAGAGTTCAGGTTTATTAGTAGGAGACTGGAGGCAAGAAAAACCTAAATTGCCAGGTGGGTTAAATTGGACCAGTGGAGAAGGAGACTGGAGGGAAGAAAAACCTAAATTGCCAGGTGGTTTAAATTGGACCAGTGGAGGTTTTAAATATTTAGGTGTTCATTTAGGGAATGAGCTCATAGAAAAAGAGAATTGGAATGGAATTTTAGAAATGGTTGAAGGAAGATTAAAAAAATGGAAATGGCTCCACTCATGTTTGTCTTATAGAGGTAGAGTATTAATTATTAACAATTTAATAGCCTCTGTGTTGTGGCACAAATTAGCAATTTTAGAACCTCCAATCGATTTGCTAATAAAAGTACAAAGAATGCTTGTTGATTTTTTTTGGGATCAAATGCATTGGATACCGCAGAGTGTCTTATATTTATCAAGAGAATTTGGAGGTCAAGGTTTGATTCATTTGGTAAGCAGGAAAGCTGCTTTTAGAATACAATTTGTGCAAAAGTTTTTATATGGAAGTTTGGAAACTCCATGGCGAGTGTTAGCTGGGCGTATTTTAAGACAGGTTGGAAATTTGGGTTTGAAACAAACAATCTTTCTTCTGGATACCAATTTTTTGAATGTGAGAGGATTTTTTTCTTTCTATTGTAGTGTGTTTAGAGCATGGAGTGTTGTAGAAAGGAAAAGATTGTTTACAAAAAAATCCACATTATTTTGGTTATTAGAAGAACCAATTGTGTATGGGTCATGAATGGTTTTAATAAAAAATGAATTTCCGGGTATGAATGATGCTTTTATTAAAGCTGGAGTTGTGACAATGAAACATATGACAATGTTAGCAGGTCCGAATTTGAATAATGTGGAGGCTGTGGCGGAAAGACTTGGTATTCATTCTTTTCGAAAAGTTGGACAGTTTTTACAAAGCTTATTAACGGAAGAAGAAAAATGAAGACTTAAAAACTGGATGAAAGGTTGTGAATTGCCTGAATGTACTGATTCTTTTCCGAGTATGGGAGTGAGACCGAAAATGGATGAAGAGGACTTTCAAGATTTATCAGGGTTTTTTAAAAATGATATTAGTTTGACTGTTTTTAATTCTGTAAGAGGGAAAAGTATTTATTATTTTTGTGTCAAGGTGCTGAATAAAGGAAAATAAAAAAATAGGATTGATACGCCATGGAGGACTTTAATTCTGTAGGAGGGAAAAGTATTTATTCTTTTTGTGTCAATGTGCTGAATAAAGGAAAATTAAAAAATAAGGTTGATACACCATGGAGGAAATATCTGGAAGTAAAAGATGAGATAATGCCAGTATGGGAAGCAATTTATAAGCCACCATTGACCAAAAAGGTTGGAGATATTCAGTGGAGAATATTGCACGGTATTATTGCGGTAAATGCTTTTGTGTCTATTATAAATTCTGAAATTACTGATACCTGTCCTTTTTGTAATTGTAGAGAAACTATTTTTCATTGTTTTCTTAGGTGTGAACGATTGTTGCCTTTATTTGTTCTTTTGAAAGAATTGTTTAATTTGTTTGGAGAAATGTTCTCTGATGTTTGTTTTATTTTTGGAGTGAAAATTGGGAAAAATAAGAGGAATATTTGTAAAATTTTAAATTTTCTGTTGGGACAAGCTAAATTAATAATTTATGCAACAAGAAAAAGGAAAATGGAACAAAATAATAAAATTGATGTTCTTGTTTTTTTTTATGTATAATAAGAGCTATAACACATTTAGAATTTAATTATTATAGATTAATGGATAATGTTGAAGGCTTTAAAGAGATTTGGAGCCTAAATGGGAAAATGTGTACTGTTAATGGAGAAATGTTGTCTTTTTCTGAAAATTTTGTTTAATGTGTGTTATTAATTTTATTATGTAAATTTTTATATCTGTATTAATTGCCATTTGAAGAAGGCAAAAT
>NW_015544691.1:942-2002 GCF_001515605.1 Sinocyclocheilus anshuiensis | reverse complement strand
GATGCGCTGGCTGTTGAGGAATGTGACAGGCTGGTGTCAAGTTTCTACGATCATTTTCTGTGCTCCGATGTAGTTGGAGAATCTCTGGATGGCCCATACAGTACAGAGGAGGGCTTTCTCACAGTCTGAGTATTTGCACTCTGGGGGAAGAAGAGTCTTGCTGGCATATGCGACCACTCTTTTGTCCTGGTCATGCCGTTGGTATAGACCAGCGCTGAGGCAGTGGCTGGAGAATCCAGCGTCCAAGTAGAACTCCTTCTGTGGATCTGGGTAAGCCAGACATGGAGCAATGCACAGATGTTGTTTCAGCTCATTCATGGCATTTTGCTGTTCGTCTGTCCAGACGAAGGGGCAGTCCTTTTTCAGAAGGGCAGTGAGAGGGTGTGCAATGTCCGAATAGTTCTCAATGAACTGCCTTGAATAGTTGCACACGCCTAGAAAACTTCGGAGTTCTGGGGCATTGGCAGGTGGTTTAATGTTATGAATGGCCTAGATGTGGCTGGTTTGTGGCTCAATACCCCGTGGTCCGATGAGTAGGCCCACGTAGTTGACCTTGGTTTTGCACCATTGTCCTTTGTGGAGGGCAGTCTTTGCTCCTGCTGTTGTCAGCTGGTTCAGGACGTGATCGATTTCTTTGAGGTGGTCTGCCACATTTGAGCTTTTCAGAAGAACATCGTCATCAACATAGATTAAGTTCCCTCTTACCCTGGCATCTGGGCATGCTTTGTTAAGGAAGATGTTAAATTCAGCTGGTGAGATGGCATAGCCAAATGGGCACCTGGTGAAGGTGTACTGCCGATTGCAAAAGATGAAAGCCAGGTTGTGTTAGTCATCTGGATGCACTGGTATAGTCCAAAATCCTGAGGCCACATCAAGAGTGGAGAAGATTGTGGCTCCTCTGATTCTTGGTATCTCCTGTTCCAGCTGGGTCATAGGCCATCGCGACAATGGCACCTGTTGATTCAGTTTCCTATAGTCGATGGTTGGCCGCCACTTGCCGTTTGATTTGATGACAGGCCAGATGGGGGCAGAGGAGGGGCTGTTACACGGCCGCAGGACA
>NW_015544691.1:0-131 GCF_001515605.1 Sinocyclocheilus anshuiensis | reverse complement strand
ACACACCTGCTCCTTGACCACTGGCATGACTGAGGTTATGGTGATGATCTTGAAGGGTGCTGTTGACACTATGTGGCTTGAGCTTCCTCCCGGAATCATTGAATCTGAGATGGGTCCAATTATTGGTAGAA
>NW_015544690.1:0-1430 GCF_001515605.1 Sinocyclocheilus anshuiensis | reverse complement strand
AGTAGAAACAATGAAAGAGATATATGACTGAAGTCTTAAATATTGGCCAAATATGAAATATCTGCCAATATCAATTAAAAAGTAAATACTGCCAAAAATGTCAAATATCTGCAAATACAGATTAAAATATTTCCTGAAGCATCAAATATCTGTCAATATCTAAATAAATAAATACATACATTTAAAAAGTTGCCCAATGTATTAAATATGTGCTAATACAGATTATATAAAAAAGAAAGTTGGCCTGTAATAGTAAATGTCTACCAAAGCTGATTAATTAATCAGTAACCAACATGACTATATTGTGCATCCCTGATACATCTTATGTTATTAATAGTTGGAAGTATTTTACCAGCATCAGAAAGACTCAAATGATGAGTAGAAAGAATAATTTGTTTCTAGACTGTTCATCTCACATGAATGGACACAATTTCAACATTTAAGTATAAAACTTTTACTGTAAGTAGAAAAAACAATACTCACAGGCTATCAGCACCAGAACAATCAGACAGACGAAGCACTTATAAACGTCTGTAGACAAATTTATTCCATTTTCAACAACAAACACACAGCGTCTCTCCAGAGCGAGACAAGACTCGTGAACATAAACAAGAGCTTGGCGTGTAGATGAGTGACGTCTGTTCACCGGCCAATGAAAACTAACATCTGTACAGAACATTAAACATGTTAAACAGCACGCATGTAACAACCTGATAGTCATTACACATGTGTATTGTGATTTAAAACAATAGTTCACCCAAAAATGAAAATTTACTGTAAATGTACTCACTCTCAGATCATCCAAGATGTAGAGGAGTTTGTTTTTTCATCATATTTGGAGAAATGTAGCATTACATCACTTCACTGAAAAAAAAATGATAAAAAAATGTAGTAAGGTAAGTGGTTGCAAACAATTTATTTTAGCTACATTTAAATAAAAAAAAATGTTGAAAGTTAGTCAACTAAATTTGTTTATTTAAATGTAGCTAAAATAAATTGATTGCAACCACTTACCTTAAAAAAATGTAGTAAATGCAATTAATCATTTTTTTAGTTTTGCTCAGCAATGGATCCTCTGCAGTGAATGGGTGCCGTCCGAATGAGAGTCCAAACAGCTGATAAAAACATCACAATAATCCACAAGTAATCCACACCACTCCAGTCCATCATTTAACATCTGGAGAAGACAAAAGCTGAAACAACTTTGTTCCCTTAATTTTTGCGTACATTCCCATAACACTATGACAGTTATTTCTGAATGTTCAAAACTTCAAATTTTAAAATGTCTTTAAAACATTTTTCTTGGTTATGCAAACATTAAGGGAAGCAGTTCCGGGCGAATTACGTAAGACGGCGGAGCAGACGGGACAGAAGCCCACCAGCGTGGAGCCGAAGACCACCAGGGCCAGACAGCAGACCACCACGGAGGA
>NW_015544689.1:0-1160 GCF_001515605.1 Sinocyclocheilus anshuiensis | reverse complement strand
ATCGGTCACAGCTGAGAGTCATCAGCCCGCGGCCAGATAAGCCGCTTGAGGCCCGACGAAGGGGGAGGACGTACTCTCCCAGAAGCTGAAGTCTAACGTGTTCTCTTCTTTACGTTCCAGAAACCAGCCCGTGACCAACCAGCCCGAACACGAGCGCCGCACGGACTCACCGACACTGGAACTCGCTCACGGAGAAGCACCGACTCACCTCAGCACCCACCTCCCTCACTTGGGCACTTGATCTGTGAATAAATCCACCCTCCGGGGTATTTATTTGAGCTCTCCTTGTCGCGTGTTCCTTCCACCCCGTTACAGCTATTAGTGTGTTTGATTGTGTGACAATTAGTTTGTTCAAATGTATCAGTTTCTGTCAGATTTCCTGAGTTATAATAAGTTAATACTGGCACGTCTTTCAGAATCTAGTATTTGTTTCTTTGATTAATCTGGTACTGTAGCTAATACCATGTTTCTAAAATTAAACTAGCAGAAACGACGGTCAGTTTGGCTCAGTATGCAGTATATGCGAAGTCTAATACTCTTCAATTAAATAAATACACTACTGTTCAAAGGTTTTGGGTCAGTAAGATTTTTTTTGTTTGTTTGTTTTTAAAACCATTTTTCTGCATTTATTTGATCAGAAATACAGTAAAAACAGAAATATTACAATTTTTAATAACTGTTTTCAATCTCAATATATTTTAAAATGTAATTTATTGCTGTGATGCAAAGCTGAATTTTCAGCATCATTACTCCAGTCTTCAGTGTTACATGATTCTTCAGAAATCATTATAATATGCTGATTTAATGCTCAAGAAACATTTCTTATTATAATGATTGAAAACAGTTGTTGCTTAATATTTTTGTGAAAATTTTACATAAATTTTTTTCCAGAATTCATTGATGGATAGAAAGTTCAAAAGAACAGCATTTATTTGAAATAGAAATGTTTTGTAATATTATAAATGTCTTTTTGGTCACTGCATGCTTGTTTAATAAAGGTGTTTATTTAAAACACTCAAAAGCACACACTCACTCCAAAATGAACTATTGTGTAAATAAATAATTAAAGGGTTAGTTCACCCAAAAATGAAAATTAGCCCATAAATTAAACCCAGTCCTCACCCTCAAGGCATCCTAGGTGTATATGACTTTCTTCTTTC
>NW_015544688.1:0-815 GCF_001515605.1 Sinocyclocheilus anshuiensis | reverse complement strand
AAGCAAAGAAATCTGACCTTTTAAATGGAGTTACATGGAGTTCCCATAATGTGATCAGTTTCCTTATTTGATAAATGGCCTATGAATAGTGCTTATTCATTTATATCATAACATTTCTTTATAAATTTTGTCAAATCAAACGCTTGGTTTATTTTATTCTTCTTTACATAGGTTTATTGAAGTCTGCAAACTATGGGTTGTGGAATGCATATTGATGTGGTCTGACTGAATACGTTGTGAATGCACTGCATGACATACAATATATAATAAAGTATAGATTATTCAACTAACTGACTACTATGTTTGAGAACTGATTTAGATATTTTACTCTACCCACAATCACATTTAAATTTGTTGTAAACTGTGTAGTGTCAGACCATTTATATGAACTTCTCTTAGATTCTATTTTAATTGTAACAAGCAGTCCACCGAATGGAAAGTTGTGATGAACCCAAGTGCAGCTTTTATTCAAAAGTAATCCAAAATACAAACAGAGACTTGACTTGACTTGACTTGACTTGACTTGGCATGAACGAACTTGAACAGAGACACAAACTCACCAACAGCAGGTTACACAGTTCAAAGCTAGACAAAGAACAAAGGCAAAATGAGGGCTTATTTATATCAAACAATTATATCAAACAATGAGGGTCACATGACAAGAACCAAACAATGAGAGACAAGACACATGACTAAGACAACCAATGAGAACATGACACATGAACCAAGGAACCAATCGAAACATACACAGACAAGGGAATCACATGACAGAGAACATGACTGTGGCCAAACGACAAAATAAAAGACATGAAAAC
>NW_015544687.1:0-3773 GCF_001515605.1 Sinocyclocheilus anshuiensis | reverse complement strand
AAGCAAGCTTCCTGATTGGCTAACAGCAAGATGGAATAGGAAAGTAATTGAGGATGAAGAGCAGCACGGTTCCTTTCCAACATTCAGTAACTTTGTTGACTTCGTCACAAGAGAAGCCAAGATAGCGTGCAACCCAGTGACGTCACTCCATGCACTCAAGGGAAGTGACTCAGAGAAGGTTAAGCCTACAAAGACTCGAAGTGTCGGAGCTAAGGTGCTGGCAAGTAGTGCAGAAGAGAAACCAAATACAAAGAAATGTGTTTTCTGTGAAAGATTAAACCATAGCGTTCACACATGTCGAAAGTTCATGGACAAGCCAATAACGGAACGAGTCAAGTTCGTACAAACAAAAGGACTATGTTTTGGATGCCTTAACTCTGGACACCATTCAAAGGAATGTGGAAAGAGAAGTGTTTGTGACACATGCAAAGGAAAACACCCAACCTGTTTACATGAGGAACGGGACAAGGAAATCAGAAAGAACAAAGAAAGTGACAAGGAACAAAAGGAAAGCAAAAGCATAAAAGACACAAAGGAAATCAAGCAAAGTAAAGAAGCACCAAACGAGGCAATATCACACCGTGTAGTCCAAAACAACAGCAGTGACCTCACATCCACAATCAGTCTAGTTTGGTTATCCACAACAAGCGACCCAGAAAACGAAATCCTGCTGTACGCCCTTTTAGACAGTCAGAGCGACACCACATTCATTCTACAAGAAAAGGCAGATGCTCTGGACTCTGAAAAGAGACATGTACAGTTAAAGCTTTCTACGCTGTCAACCAGAGATAGTCATTCCAAGTGAAAACCTATCTGGGCTACAAGTCAGAGGCTTCTATTCCTCAAAGAGAATCCCTCTTCCTGTAACCTATACAAGAGAGTTTATTCTTACCAATCTAAGTCACATCTCCTCTCCTAAGACAGCAAGAGCATGGCCCCACCTAGAGCACCTTGCCGAAGAGATCGCCCCTCTCATAGAATGCGATGTTGGCCTGCTCATAGGTTACAACTGCTCACAAGCACTGTTACCCAGAGAAGTTGTGTCAGGAAAAGACTATGAGCCATTCGCACAAAGAACAGACCTGGGCTGGACAATAGTCGGTGGTGCCGACCCTTGTGTTGACTATGGTGATGCTATTGGAAGCAGCCACAGGATCATTGTCAAGGAAGTGACACCCAGTCAGTCATCAGATCAGTTTCCAAATTAAGTCCAGTACATTTGTCACACACAAGTCAAAAAAGTAGTCACAGCACCAGATGTGATTAAAGTCCTTGAGTCTGACTTCAACGAAAGAAAGGTGGAAGATTCTCACTTCTCCCAAGAGGATCTGCGCTTCATTTCTATAATGGAGGAAGGAGTGAAAGTGAAAGCAGACGGACATTGTGAGCTACCTTTGCCATTTAAAGAGGACAGGCCAAGTCTGGCAAACAATAAGAGCTGTGCAGAACACCGACTCAAATGTCTCAAGAAAAGACTTGAAAGGGACAAACAATATCACAACGACTATACAACATTCATGAACGAGACAATAGAGCGTGGAGATGCAGAAAGGGTCCCACCTGAAGAACTGAACAAAAGCCCTGCCTGGTACATTCCGCACCATGGGGTGTACCACCCCCAAAAACCTGGGAAAATAAGAGTAGTGTTTGATTGCTCAGCGAAGTATGAAGGCGTGTCATTAAACGATCACCTGCTCACAGGGCCAGAGCTAACCAACACCCTGATAGGTGTCTTGTGCCTGTTTCGCAAGGGTCCAGTGGCAGTGATGTGCGACATAGAACGTATGTTTCATCAGTTCAGAGTCAGAGCCGAAGATCAAGACTACTTCCATTTCCTGTGGTGGGACAACGGAGATTTTCACTCAAGTCCATCAGTCTACCAAATGCGAGTTCATTTGTTCGGAGCCGCCTCTTCGCCGGCCTGTGCAAACTTTGGTCTCAAGTACATCGCGGCACAAGGTCAAGGCCAGTTCAGTGAAGCAACTATAAGATTCATCGAAAGAAACTTTTACGTGGATGATGGCCTTATCAGTTTCCACTCAGAAGAAGAGGCTATTAGTCTAGTCCATGAAGCGAAACAACTCTGCAGTACTGGAAAATTGCAACTGCACAAGTTCGTTTCCAATAGCCCACAAGTTCTTGACTCTCTCCCTAAAGAAGATTGTGTAGAGACAGTAAGAAACCAAGACCTAGCCCTGGGCGAGCAACCGATTGAAAGAGCCCTAGGTGTTAAATGGGGGGTCGCCTCAGACCATCTCCAGTTTCGAGTAGTTGTGAATGAGCGTCCACTCTCCAGACGAGGAGTCTTGTCAATTGTAGCCTCTGTCTACAACCCACTTGGCTTTGTCGCGCCTTTCGTTCTACTTGGCAAGCAAATACTACAGCGAATGTGTCGTGACAAGACAGACTGGGACGAACTACTCTCAAATGAGCTCAAGCCACGGTGGGAGTCCTGGCTTCTAGATCTAAAGAACCTTGCTCATGTCAAGATTGATCGCTGCCATCTTCCAGCAGATTTTCAAGAAGTTCAGAGATATGAACTCTACCATTTTTCAGACACAAGTGTTGCAGGATATGGTGTATGTACCTATCTAAGATCAATTAGTAAATCAGGACAAATCCACTGCTCACTTGTCATTGCCAAGTCCAGAGTAACACCCACCAAGGTAACTACTGTGCCAAGACTGGAGTTGTCCGCAGCAGTAGTAGCAGTGCGCATAAGTGACATGCTCAAAGGAGAACTAGAGTTGGAAAATGTTCAAGAATTCTTCTGGACGGATTCGCAAGTCGTCTAAGGATATATAAACAATGAAGCGAGGCGTTTTCATGTCTTCGTAGCGAACCGTATCCAACGCATCAAGGACAGTACTAAACCAACACAATGGAAGTATGTCGCATCAGAAGACAACCCCGCCGACCATGCGTCTCGAGGACTCAAATCTAAAGAGCTCATTGCTTCCAACTGGTTTAGTGGTCCAAGTTTTCTCTGACAAGATCAACTTCCCAGTGGAGAGATTAAGGTGGGAGAACTTGACACAGAGGACCCAGAAATACTCAAAGTTCTTGTACACCACACCTTAACAACAGTGGATTCTCTGGCAGAACGTTTCCTGAAATTCTCCAGCTGGACAAGACTAGTTAAAGCTATTGCAAGACTTACCAGATGTGTAAAGTAGTTCAAAGGCTCAATAAAGAGAACCAACAAGTCTCGAAGAAAGGTTTGTACCTTGATGTAAGGCTTACAATCATTGCCCTTGTACAAAGATTAGTCTTCTCTAAAGAAATTAAAGAACTTCAGTTCCGAAAGGAGTTAACTACTAAAGACAAAGCAAGCTGATTGTATCGACTCAATCCCTTCCTGGACCACAAGGGCATCCTCAGAGTGGGAGGTAGATTAGAGCATGCAACTTTACATCCACACATCAAGCATCCAGTTATCTTACCAAAGACCAGCCACATCACCAAGTTACTGATTGATCACTATCATCAGCAAGTGAGACATCAAGGGCGTGGCATGACCATAAACGAACTGAGATCTAATGGCATATGGATTCTCGGCTGTAGTCAAGCAGTATCATCGTTTATCTACAACTGTGTCAAATGCAGGAAATTCAGACGTCGAACAGAAGAACAAAAGATGGCAAACCTGCCTAGCGAAAGAATGGGGACAACTCCTCCCTTTACATACTGTGGGATGGATTGTTTCGGCCCGTTCTATTTTAAGGAGTGAAGAAAATAACTAAAACGCTATGGACTGCTGTTCACATGTTTGT
>NW_015544686.1:0-670 GCF_001515605.1 Sinocyclocheilus anshuiensis | reverse complement strand
GAAAAGTACCCTAATGACCTACTTCTTCCGCCCGGATTCTGAAGTACGCATTCGATGTACACTTTGCTATCCCATGAGGCCACGAGAAAGGATTTATAGGATTCATGAATGTCAGTGAAGCGACGCAACTGACGCTGGTAGGTCATGTGACAGTAAAAACATGGTGGATGTAGAATGTCCGAATTTCATTCATACTACCCATATTCATACTATATAGAACGCACTTTTTTTAACGGTCGTCATGAAGTAAATTTAAATTCAAATGTAGACAGTACACTTGAGTCTCTTTCAATATAAAAGTCTTTAAAGCTGACTCGCTTATAAAAACAATCTCTTGTCACCATCTAATGGCAGAATAATGTAACTAAAATCACCATCACGAACAAACAAACACACCGTTTCTCAGTACTATGATGTAAGTAAAATCACCATCACGAACACACACACCGTTTCTCAATACTAAATACTATTATTAAATGCTACTATTATTTATATAAAAAAATATTTACTGAATAATAATATTTAATAAACAACAGCAACAGCCATCATAAAAGTTGCTAGGCAATTCAGTCAAAAGTACAAAGGCAGCGCTCTGATATACAGCATTGATGTTACATAAATTATAACATGATGAGATTTTGCTCTCAGCCAAAACTATTTGCTCTGGAAC
>NW_015544685.1:0-866 GCF_001515605.1 Sinocyclocheilus anshuiensis | reverse complement strand
GAATACAAAAAATCATCGAGGCAAATTATGTGCTTCGAAGAATCGGTCTTGGCCACTTGAGAGCGTGTGTGCGCAACAGGAAGTAAGTGCGCAAGACTGTCCCAGATCTTAAAAACGCCAGAGCGCAGTGCCCTTAACGCACACTAAACCCACACTATCTTGAATACTGCTCCGGAGCGCTATTCGAGGCTTAGTGTATCCCATCATGCATCATGTTCTGAAAATAGATCGTGAGACTTTTTGCCGAGATCTCGCGAGAGGTCACGGAAACCTTTCCAATGTAAGTTAAATATTATTAATAATAATAATAGATATTACATATAATTTGGTAGTAAAACAAAGAGTTGCATGTTTTATTGGTGCAAATGAGTAGTGGTGATAATTATTTTGTACAACATTTGAAACTGCTTTTTATCACTAGAAGCACCACAAAATTAAATTGTGTCAACTGTTATAGGGACTACTGAACATATATTTAGAAGTTGATTTTAAAATGATAGGGACTACTGAACAGACATTTAGAAGTTGATTTTAAAATGCCAAGTATTGAAAATAATAGTAAAACTCTGTAAACACTTTGCGTTTTTACAACACTATAAGTGTGTCCCATCAGGTAATGAAAAATTGTACACACAGTGGTCTTCATGCTCACTTGAACACTTGGACCAAATACAGGAAATACGTCATAGAAGTAGTCAAGTGGTCAAGTGGAAAGACCGCAAGTGTGGGTATTTGGACAGGGCAAAAATCTCGTTCACTGATCTGCTCCCCGCTATGCTCTGCTCACATGCACTGATAATAATAGATTTGCCAGGGTTTTAATATTTTTATACATGTTTACTTGATATTTCTTTACACAAAATCAT
>NW_015544684.1:183069-190669 GCF_001515605.1 Sinocyclocheilus anshuiensis | reverse complement strand
CGTAGAATTTTGTACGAGTATGCTTGTGCAGTATCATATGAATTTACAGACTTGGTAAATTGTATAAATTATTACTGCTTCAACATGAGACTTTTCTGGGGGTTCTTCCAGAGATCTTTGCCCTTACCTGTTTGAAGGTGTACGTGCATCAGGTGAACTGGGCGAACTGCGCCTCGCTGGTGACGTCACTGTCGCTGAAGATGACGTGTGGTATTTGGACGCATCTGCTCTCCACCGAAGTTAATGTGAAGGATTGGCGTATCATATGCATGCAAAATTGGCATTTGGTGTATGCATTACACGCAATTAGAAAGTGTAAAGTTGTGTTATTTATACGCAGACTGATGAGAACGGGTTGGAAAAAACACAAGAAAACAGATAAATATGTACAGCTGAGCTGTATAGTAAATATTAATGGTTTCAAGAGTTTTCACAATTTCTCTGCAATGACCCATTGTGTTTATTTTAAGAAATCTGAATAATCATATTTTTGAGGAACATGGAAAAGTCTTCCATAAGTCTTCTTTTAATTTTTTTTTTTTGCAAGAAGAAAGAAAAAGAAATAGGTTTTTGGGACAACATAAACATCTCTATCCCTTTAACCCTCTGGTTAAAACTTTAAACGGTTGGCTGTAGCATTTCTATCATAAATATGTGGCCAAACATTACAGATTAAATGCAATTAAACATTAGATAAACAATGGTTTGCTCGTGATGTAAAGTGTAACAACAATCGTCAGGCCGCTGGCGTCCTCTGCTGGCATTTGTTATAATACATAAACTACGTAAGTTTATTGTTTATACATTTCTTAATGTATTTTAATAGTGTTGATCAGTAAAACAATATGACTACTTACTTTTGATACTTTATTTCAACCAATTATTATTGCCTCAATTATTACATGTATGGAATTCGTACTAAAAGATATTGTTCACTTATCTTAATTACCAAAACAAATAAATAAAATCTTTAGCAGATGATTAACAAAATAATCATTACTGACAGCCCTAGTTAAAACATTTGAAAATGAACCTGCATTGTTATATATATATATATATATATATATATATATATTACTTTCGACCTATTCATACAATTTGCGACTTCAGACAAAGCTAGATTCTAGTAGTAGGCCTATTGTTCCTGGATTAATCAGTATTTTGAATGAAACAATTGACTGAAACATTTAAGGATTCACTCATAAAGCCAAGTAACAAACACAGCCCAGTGGAGTGATAAAAGCTCCAGTGCTGCTGACTGTATATCAGCACTCTTGTAATGGCACTTGTCTAATTAAATTCAAGAAATTAGCATCATATTTTCATTTCAAAAGTTATTTGACTGAATACCTGAACGCCAGCATGTAAACCAATTCTCCTCCAAAATGAATAGGGTTTGAGGTTCTGTTAAGAATATACTTTGATTTAAATGTTGGAGACCAAAAAAAAATATTTTATTAGCATGTTTCTGCATTATCCCTACTTAGCCATTTTAGCCCATAAACTAGGTCAGAATGAGTCATACAACCCACTCTCACTCTCTCACTTCATCCTCTCCTTAGCTCTTTCTAGACAGTACAGAACCGCCCACAGCTCTCTTTCTCGTGTTTGAAGTGTATCACACTCATTTGACTAAATAGATGATTTTCCAGAGGAAATTTGACCAACAGCCAAAAGTAAACCAGCAATGCCCCTCTGGGCAGTTTGACGTCAGTCTTCTAATTCTTCAGCATCTTTAATGGCAAACTGTTACATCCATGTGAATCATCATATGGACG
Organism: Sinocyclocheilus anshuiensis; assembly: GCF_001515605.1. Classification (NCBI taxonomy): domain Eukaryota; kingdom Metazoa; phylum Chordata; class Actinopteri; order Cypriniformes; family Cyprinidae; genus Sinocyclocheilus; species Sinocyclocheilus anshuiensis. The sequence continues at coordinate 188,891 of NW_015544684.1, read as the reverse complement.
CATCAAACTATAAGGCATCTTCATGGACTTAGAAATAAAGACTTCTTTCATTTCACTGTGCAGACCACTAAACGCAGCATAATTGTGTTTTCCATCATCAATCTCTCTCTATACATCTAATCTATTTTGGTGTATATGATCTTTCCAAAAGGCCACATCTCAGCACAGCGGTGGTTGGAGATTTCCATAAAGTGTGGTGTTGTGGGAAACTGAGAGGTCTCTTGAATAAGGATCATTAGACCCTTGGGTTTCTGGTAACAAATCTAGCACACCAGTCTTCAAGAACATAGCACAGAAGTCAAAGACTTGGGGTTTTTAATGTGTTTCTCACCCTCTGGATGCACTGCAAAACCTCATAAGTACAAAATAAAGATACTCTGGCAAAAGTTTTTCTGAAAACACACCCTTTATAGTGCTTTCATACTTGCCTAATTTATTTAAGAAACAGCATTTTTGAATGAGTAAGCACCTTATACTTCCCTAATGAGAACACAAAACCCTTATTATACATTTTTGTGGCATAAATGACAAGCAGAAAGTCGAAGCTGTGCCATTGCAGTGCTGACACTAATTACATTTGTCCATTGTTAAATGTGTTGTTGATTTATATACTGTATATACAGTATATATATTATGATATATGAATATATGATTATTATCAGGCTATTATGATTTTTTTTTCTTCCATTATTTTCTTTTGACTGCTTTGAACACGATCACAACCTGCTGCCAAAACCAGGAGTGAGTCAGAATGAGGGGCTCAGCTGATTGACAGCTGGACCACCCAATCAAAACTACTGGAATGTACTAAAATACTGACAATAACAAACACTGCATTTTTGTCACATCTCACATATTCACATCATCAGACACAGCACCAGTGGAAATAGTGTAGTGAACTGTACAGAAGTTGCTTGGATGACTTATTCAAGTGACTGTGCATCTGGGAAAGGCCTATAATAAGTACAGTTAATTTTGCAACCATTATGATGCTTAAAATGAGAAAATATTGACTTGCAAATACTAAAAAATAGGCACACTGCATTATATGTAGAATGAAATCTAAGAGTAGGTGCTGAATAGAGGTCCATCCACTGGCCTCATCGTGTGCATATATGTGTGTGTGTGTGTGTGTGTGTGTGTGTGTGTGTGTGTGTGTGTGTGTGTGTGTGTGTGTGTTTTAAAGAAGATAATACTATAAAAGTTAACACTTTAAACACATTAAATCGATTACAAGAGACAGTAACGACATTTATGATTTTACAAAAGATTTATATTCTTTCTTGAATTTTCTATTCATTAAAAAATCCTTTAAAGAAAAAAATTATCATGGTTTCCAACAAAAAAATATTAAGCAGCACACCGGTTTTCAATATTGATAATAGTAAGAAATGTTTCTTGAGGACCAAATCAGCATATTAGAACGATTCTGAAAGATCATGTAACACTGAAGACTGGAGTAATGGCTTCTGAAGATAAATTACGTTTTATAATATATTAAAATACAAAACAATAATACATAAATGCAGATTTGTTGAGCATAAGAAATTTATTTCATTAAAAAAATCTTATGGGATCTCAAACTTTTGAACAGTAGTGTAATACATATAATATATAGGATGTATGATAAACTGATCATAATTTAATTGTCATCATTTTTATTAGTTAGTTTTATTGGTTATCTTAAAGCAGTTTTAGAAGGAAATGATGTCATAGATGATGTCAGTTCATGCATTATGATTCTTAGAAGGAAGAACATATTTCCTCCACATAGGGATTCTCTATCATGCACAAACACACACACACACCTGTGAAAGGACACAAGGAAACAGGAAGAAAAGCCACCTTCATCCTTTATACTCCCTCTGAGCAGCAACACTTTTCTTCTTTCCTTTCCTCTTTTAAATTTTTCTCTCTTCTCACAAACAACTCTCCAATGCACCCACCCTCCTTTCACTTCTGTTAATCCCCATAACACATTCCTCTTTTCATCCTCTCACATCTTTGAGACGGCATAAATGCGTCATGAAGCATGTTTGGGGGTGAGCATGGAGATGCAGTGCCAATCTGCATGCATAATTCCCTGTTATATCAGCTGAGCAGATGGGCCAGATCCTGTCCCTGGTGAATGACCTATCTAAGCGTTGTGTTTTTTTTTTTTAATCACTCCTTCTCTTTCATCTGTTATTCATTCATCATTCCACTTCTCATTGGAGTCGTTTTCACACTGTTTTTATTCATTTATTTTAATTTACTTATTTATTTCCTTTTATACATTTTATTACAGTATTAGTGAACTGTTTGGTGGACATCTAGTGGAAAAGAATCCACTAGATCTCCTTCCTCTTTTTCACTGCCTCCTTCCTGCGTCTGTGTGCTGAATGTAGGTCTCTATGCGCCTACAGCCATCAACAGCAATCAGTTCTGCCCCACTTACTGAGGCGTCACATAAGCACACATTCACAACATACAGCATGTACATGCAGAACATAGATTCATGCACACTCATGAATACACACATATACACACACACACATACACATGTATCATCCATCCAAAACATCTTGCCACTAAGTTTATTCGTTTGGCTTACCTATGTTACATAGTAAAGTTTTTTGGTGAAAACGCATTAATATGGATTTTAAAAGGTATATTCCTATACATATTTTTGTGCTTATAAATTTGCAAACCTCTTACAGAATCTGAAAAAAATAAAATAAAATGTATGGAGCATTTATTTTGCTTCTGAAGATGCATGACAGATATTTAAGAATATTACTCAAGACAAAATAGTAACTTAATTTACACAAATTATCCTGTATGTAGCCTTGGATCTTAATGCCGTGTGTTTTCTCCTTGAGCATCGATGACTGTTTGTAGGCTTTTGGGGTGTGTATGAGTCCCTCAAGTGTCTAAGTGGCATAACTGTGTATAGCCATGTGGGAAAAACCTAAATGTGCAGAGCATGCTGGGAAACCAAAGAACGTACATGACCTTGAGGCTTTTTGTCAAAAAAAAACAAACTTATGCACAACAAAAGGTTAAGAGCCAAGAGTACATCAACTTTTAAATAGGATCATTTGTATCTTGGGAAATATATTCAGGCTACATATCTATGCCAAATAGCTAAAAGGTAGACTTTCTCTCTTTCTGTGGCCTTTGTTTGCCGTACAAGAACTTTCCACCTTTTGAATGCATGACCTTATCTTTACCCCCTTTGAGGGGTGTCAGAGACGTAGAGAGTGGACCCCAGAGGTGAGGGATCAATGTAAGGATGGAAAGGGGGAGCCTCAGCAGTTTGCCCACTCGCTCAGCCTGGCTCTTAATCGTCTCCCATGGGAGAAATTAAAGGAGATGGCGGGGTCTCCCTCTTTCTCTCTCTCACACATACACTCAGTACACAGGAATCATGTGAGGGACACATCTATCATATCACATGTGTATGCATCTATAACCATCATCCCTCTCTGTTTAAATAAATCATGGACAGGGATCCCATCTGTGTGCATATAATACACGTCTCATTTGCATGACATCCAGATGTGCTTCTAATGAGGAAATAATGAACTAATCCTTATTCTCATAGATCTTTGCATTAGAGTAAAATGATAGATGTTTAAGCATTTTGATATTTGAGTGACTATTTAAATGCTAGACTTATTTAATGGATGTTGAATGTACATTTTTAACATTTCAGATTCACCGTCTCCTGTCTTACCGACACCATGTTTCCGATGTGACTCAGATACTCAGTTTTATTGCGAGTTTGGATTTCAGCATCCAATTTTTCTTTTTGTTTGTTGGTTTGTTTATTTGTGTAAGGATTCAGGTGGTTCTTGTGTTTAATTAGATCTGAAAATGTGCTATGTTGGTATGGTATCTTCTGCAGGATTAATGTGTCTCGAAACTGACTCACTGAGGGGATATGTATTATTGTTAAGTTTGTGTGGAATTGAGTCATGTTTAGAGAATTGTAGAGTTGTTTTGGGAAGGTGATTATCAGTGAAAATCTGTATAATTCTGTCACACATGCATTGAATGATGTTGTAGCCTGGTGTCATGCTTAATTATTCTCCTCTGCAGAAAGTGGAGTGTGGGGATTATAGAGTGTATAGAACTTAGAAGAGCTATGAAACTGAATGTTTACATTATGTAATTGTCAGACTCTTTTCTGTGTTTTGTGTGTGTTTTGTTCCCCAAGTGCTCCATGTTGTATTTCTATGCCCTTATTTGGTCTTTCTGTTCCCGTCCTGATTATTTAATATGTTTCCAGATGTTCCCCGTTGAGTTTATTGATCCCAGGTGTGTCCCATTAGCTCCCTTATTATTTAAGCCGTGTGTGGTTCCATGTTTCCTGGTCTGGTATTGTGAATGTCTGTATATGTCTACCCTTGCTACTTGTGTTTTCCTTGGTCTCTGGATGTGATTAAAATCTATATGTTTGAATTCCACTTCTCGTCTCCGAGCTCCTCACAGTAGCGAAACGTGACCGTGATGTTTCCTTATATTCAGACCTTTAAAATGTGTTTTTTCTTTTCTTGCATGCATTGTCAAAATGACTCATTTTTAGCAATGACCTCATGTGCTGCAAGATCACGTAATGAATTTATATCTGTCTTCCAGAAAGAGGACCATAATATTCTCTGTGAGGTCTATTGGAGGGAATGGGTTCAGGCACTAGTTTGGCAGGAGGTCCATTTTGATATTTTCAAATTTAAATTTACTTAAAAAAAAAAAAGGTAAAATAAATAAATCTGACATTGCATGAGTATTCAGAGCCTTAACTCAGTACCTTTGGCAGCAATTACAGCCTCAAGTCTTTTTTAGGCTATTATGGACAAGCTTTGCTCTCCTGGATTTGGAGATTTTCTGTCATTCTTCTCTGCAGATCCTCTCAAGCTCTGTCAAGTTGGATGGACCACTATTTTTCAGGTCTCTGCAGAGAAGTTTGATTGGGTTTAAGTGTGGGCTCTAGCAGGCTTCTACAGGTTGGTCACAGTGGCATCCCTAAGACACTCTTGCATTGTCTTGTGTGTGTGATTGTCCTGTTGAATTTTTTTTATTTTTACTAAGGATATCTCTGTATTTTGTTGCATTCACCTTTTGCAATGCATCATTGTTTGGATGGCATTGTGCAGGTGATGCTCCAGACTCGGTGTTTGGAATTGAGGTTTATCAGACCAGAATCTTGTTTCTCACAGTCTAAGAGTACTTCAAATGCTTTTTTGTGCAAATTTCTAGCAGGCTTTCATGTGTCATGCATTGAAGAGAAACTTCCTTCTTGCAATCTGCCATAGAGCTCAGATCAGTGGAGTGTAGTTTTGGATGTCCATCAGCATCATTTTCTTTACCTCACTTTCTAAGGCCCTAGTTGTTTCATTTGGCCATGCGGCTAAGTCTTGGAAGAGTCCTAGTTGCCCCAGACTTCTTCCATTTAAGAATTACAGAGGTCTTTACACACAAATTATGATTTAAGGTGCAGATTGTCAATTAATGTGCTTATGTGGTCCCTGCAAAATACTATCTTATGACCTCAAAACACTTTTAACGATAGTGCATGGCATTTTAACGTGTGTGTTACAGAAATAACTCCACTTATACAGTCGTACTTGCTCGGTAATTCACGTGATTGTTGATACCCTGGTGGATTTTCATACACACTACCACCACATAATTTTATTAAAAATAATTTTATTTCATATGTGCAAGTTGGACACAATTATTTCATCATTTACTCTGTACTACTCTCATTTACTCTCCTCCCGGCGACCAGGTGATGACGCTGTCCCCGGACAGCGTGAGGAGATCCCTCAGCAGGATCA
>NW_015544684.1:170037-181850 GCF_001515605.1 Sinocyclocheilus anshuiensis | reverse complement strand
CGCACCACTGAACTCTGACGGACTCTCCCACTCCCCCCTCCCAAATACACACACACAGTCACTTTAATCAGTCTAAATAAGCTCTTTTTGCACTACAAATCATTATATCTGCACTGTTGTTTACTTCACTGGTTTGCACTCTATCTGGCGTGTGCTGCTTTATATATATATTTTTTATATATATATTTTTTTTTACATTTTACCTTATTTGTAATAGTTGTTAGTTGTATTTTATATTTAATCTGTATATCTGTATTTATGTTCTACTGTTAGTGTTATCTCCAAGGGTCTAATTGACAATAAAGCAGACTTGACTTGACTTGACTTGACTTGACTACTACTGCACTGCTGAATATATTTCACACAAATCCTACTGACAAGTAAACAGAAAGAACCAACCTCACAAAATCAGGACCAATAAGCTAAACCACATTTTACCACAGCCGTGTTCACGTTATTTGTTGTGATTTTGCTCACATTGTTTTTGGATTGAACAAAGCTGTTGCCTCAGCAGAGAGCTTGATATTCTGTAGACGGCATGACCTAGATAGAGAAGTGTGCCATCAAATGAAGTCAGAGAGCCTCTGATCAACAACAGCAAGAAAAGTGTCAAAAGTATGAAGAAAGAAAGAAATGAGTGTGGAGAGCAATACAGATTTTGTGGAGAATTTGGAGAGCAGACAAGATGAGCACCAGAACAAAAAAGCAAAAAACAAGGGAGGCACTACTTCTTACCCTGTCCCATCCACTCCATCTCCGTCTCTTTCACTTGTCCTCTTTCTCACTTTCCTCTGTCCTCCAGCCTTTGAATGCATCTCCTCCTAATGAGCAAAGGCTGAGGGCCAATAACCCTCTCCATATTCAATGAACTGTAAAATAAGTTGCATTTCAATACGATCTCTCTCCCTTCAATCTCTCTCTCACTCTCTTTCTCTCTTTTTCTCTCTCACTCTCATCCCTCAACCCTGGCTTGTCCCCCTGTCATTTTTTTTTAATAAAGAGCGAAGCACATCTTCTAAATTTTTAATACTTTAAATCATTAAATACTTTAAAGTATTTGAAGAAAACAGAAAAAATACAACAAACAATTTAATTATGGCCTATACCACAGGCTAATGAAAAACACCACCCCACAATAGTGTGACAGACCATTTTCATTTTCTTTTTAAATCTTCATTTTTATTATAAAAAGTAAAACATCTCCACGCAGAGAAATTCAGTTCTTAATTTCAACTTTTCTAATGAAAAAGTCCACATCTATCCTGGCCTACAGGGGAACTCACTAAGGAATGGGTTTGAACAAAGGTTTCTGGTACCTATATAGCTCTAATTAAAGCACTCATTAGAGACTTCAAATCTCCCATTTCACTGTGAATCTTCGATGAGTACCCTTGGCCACTGAGTGCTTTAAATAGCTGTCTAAGGAAGGTGTCAACTAATCAAACTAGTGGAAAATCTGTTTGTTTGAGCACATGTCTGTGTGCGGAGCACCTGGGTTTAATGATAAGGAGAAATCTGCCCTCTCTTGCCTTTTGTAACTTTCTTATAAAGTCATTCAAGTTTGGTCAGCCTTATGTAAATGATAAAAAGAAAACACCTTCTGGTGCTTCCCAGCTGTGAGGAGGGGAAAGTGACCCCCTAGATGAATGTGAAGAGCAAGACCTTTGTCTGTTTTGTGTTTGATCAGGTCTGAAATTTGAGTTTGACTAGGAGAGGAGTTACAACAATAAGTTTAAATGGCCATATAGTGAGAAATAAAAAAAAATCCTTCACCTTTTGATATGAAAGAGTTTACTGTACTATGAACTTATATTGTAACTCAAACCTTCCTTTCATAAAAAACGATGTTTACTAAATGGAAGCTGCACATCTCATTTCAAAATTAGTAACATGACCACTAATAGATATTATTATTGTTAAACACCAAGGGAATTAATGTAAGTAAAATGTGGTAACGTTGGTCATGCCTGTTCTGGCTGTGTGTAGCACCTTCTGCTCTATATATCCTTCTGAAGGATCCTAACATTAGAAAATGGTGGCTGGTTTATTTCCGTCTGACCTTAACAGTTTGAGCGGCACATTTCAGTGGTTTGTGCACCTATTACAATAATGCAGATTTTGCAAAGAGGCTTTTGGGACAGACTGTTATAGTTTGACACTCAAAGAAAAATTTAAAATTAAATTAAGCACAGAAAACAACAACAACAAAAACATCTAACTATGATAAGACTTAATGTTGAAGCTGTAGCTTGGCTTGAGGTCATTTCCTTATCTTGTTCTCATTGCTTCCTATCTGTTCTCACTGTTCAATCAAATAGAGGCTAAATGTCAAATTTAACAAAAAAAATGGAAAAGACCCCTTGAGATGGAATGAAGACATACTGTTTTCTGTGAATATAATTATTATTGAGCTTTGAATGGCTTTATCTTATGATAAAGAGCCCTGCAGCTATTTGTTAATTTTCCATTTAATGGCTAGTTTAATCAAAATCCAGAGACAAGTTTAGGGTTCAGTGTCATGCTCAAGGACTCAAATGTATACACATCGTTACAGTCTCAAGACCTCTCCAGTTGCTGCTGCTTGGTGTTTCACCAGGGCAGTTGTACTTCAGTCAAACCCACAAACCAGGGGCGTAGATGACGCGGGGGACGTGGGACACTTTTTCGGGCAAGTGTGTTTGCATAGAGGTTTTCAAGAGCTGGTGTGAATAAATATAGATTTAAATTCAAAGAGACAGGATAGTCTGTGCATGACCTGATGTTTTATTCTGACCCAGAATAAGGCGAGACGAACATCACGGAGCGCTAAACATTCCGTGCAGTGTATGTCTCATTCATACTCGTAGCCGGAGGGCGCTCTTGCGCAGAAAGTCGTACGAGGAAATTCCTAATATGGACAAAAGCGTCTGTGTTTATTACTGTGTTATTACTGAGTTATTCCTGTGTTATTTCTGTGTTATTACTGCGTTATTACTGTTATTATTATTTTAAACTTTTTAAAAATTATGAAATTTTGCACAATTGTAGTGATGGCCATGAATAGTGATCTGACCAATTTTGGGGTCTCTAGAACTAACTCTATAGCGCCACCACCAGTTCAAAAATTCAATATTGAAATGGTAATAACTCTTGAACCCCTTATTCTAGAAAAAGAAACTTAGTACACATGATTACTCTCTTCATGGAGATCACATTCAATTGCTTACATTAAGACTCCACCCATTACAGTAGCGGCCATTTTGAAAAGTACAGTAAACAGTCTATTCCCTACTACTCCTTCAAAATTGATCCAATTCGTCCACAAATTGGCTCAGATGATCTTTGGACTGAGCTGCACGGACATGACTGAACCAATTTTTTTTTATTCATCTTTGTTCAAAAGTTATGATGTCGTGAATTTAAATAGTAAATGAAATGAGGTTGACCCAAAATTGGTTCAGAGGCTTTATCTCAGCCAAACTTTGATCAATCGACACAAAACTTGCAACACTTCATCAACGCCATGATCTGAGGTTCCATGCCAAAGTTGGAAACAGCGCCACCTGGGGGTCATGAGATACCAAAAAACAATTTTTTGCTTATAACTTTTGAACAGTCAGTCAGAAAATCATGATCTTTGTGTCTATGAATTTCTTAAGTCAAGACGAAAAACGAACTTTGCCAGGATTGGCTAAACCATGTGTCCACCATTTTGAAATATGACATAAATTGCAATATCTTTTGAACCATTTGACATATCTGCACAAATTGGTAGGGATCATCGACACCATGTCCTGGAGGTACCTGAGAAGTTTGAACGTAGTGCCACCTAATGTTCCAGAGATATAATGATTTTTACAAAAACACATTACTTTTGAAAACATTGTCCAAATGATGATCATTTAATTCCCTGGGTTATGCTGATTCTGACGATGTCTCATTTGTCATTTTCCAACAGGGTGTCTGTCAGCCATATTGAAGTAAATGAAAAACAGTCTTTTTGCTACTCTTCTCACAAATTTAGTTCAATTCTTCCCAAAATTTGCTCATATGATCTTTGGACTGAGCTGCACAGAAATGACTGAACAGAATTTTTTTACTACAAGTGAAAAAAAAGTTATGATGTTGTGAAGTTAACAAGGTCGACCCAAATTGGTTCAGAGGCTGTATCTCGGCCAAACTTTGATCAATCGAAACCAAACTTGGTATGCTTCATCAACACCATGATCTGAGGGCCCACGCCAAAGTTGGGAACAGCGCCACCTATGGGTGTTGAGATACCAAAAATGCACATTTGTACTTATAACTTTTGGACAGTTAGTCAGAGAATTATGATATTGGTGTCTTTGGATTCCCTGGGTCATGCCGGATCTATGGATGTCAATTTTGCCAGAATTGACTGAACTACCTGTCCGCCATTTTGAAATTTGTCATAAATTGCAATATATTTTGAACCATTGGACATATTTGCACAAAAATCGGTAGGGATCATCAACACCATGTCCTGGAGGTACCTCGGAAGTCTGAAGACAGCGCCACCTACGGTTCCAGAGATATAACGATTTTTCCAAAATGTTGTCCAAATTTTTTTATTTTTATGTCATTTGGTTCCCTGGGTTATGCCGATTCTGACGATGTCTCATTTGTCATTTTCCAACAGGGTGTCTGTCAGCCATATTGAAGTAAATGAAAAACAGTCTTTTTGCTACTCTTCTCACAAATTTAGTTCAATTCTTCCCAAAATTTGCTCATATGATCTTTGGACTGAGCTGCACAGAAATGACTGAACAACTTTTTTTTCACTAGTAGTTAAAAAATTCTATGATGTTGTGAAGTTAATAAGGTCGACCCAAATTGGTTCAGAGGCTGTATCTCGGCCAAACTTTGATCAATCGAAACCAAACTTGGTACGCTTCATCAACACCATGATCTGAGGGCCCACGCCAAAGTTGGGAACAGCGCCACCTATGGGTGTTGAGATACCAAAAATGCACATTTGTACTTATAACTTTTGGACAGTTAGTCAGAGAATTATGATATTGGTGTCTTTGGATTCCCTGGGTCATGCCGGATCTATGGATGTCAATTTTGCCAGAATTGACTGAACTACCTGTCCGCCATTTTGAAATTTGTCATAAATTGCAATATATTTTGAACCATTGGACGTATTTGCACAAAAATCGGTAGGGATCATCAACACCATGTCCTGGAGGTACCTCAGAAGTCTGAAGACAGCGCCACCTACGGTTCCAGAGATATAACGATTTTTCCAAAATGTTGTCCAAATTTTTGACCAGTTAGTCAGAAAATCATGATCATGGTGTCTATGGATTCCTTGGGTCATGCCGAATCTGAGGATGTCAATTGTGCTGTTGTGTAAAATGCTAAGTCACACTTTTGTGAGATCATTCTCCCACCTTAACTCTTCTTCTGCAGTATATTGAGTGTGTGTCAATCGAGTGGCGCCCTCTGCTAAGCCTCTGACCCTGAACACCTAAGGTTGTTGGTTCGAATCCAGGGTGGCTAATGTTGCTTCTGTTCCAGATATTCAATTTTCCCTGTGTTCGTATTGAATCAGAAGCGTGTTTTTGGTCAATCTCATCTGAACTTCTGTCCGTTTTTGAACGTCTGTACTTCTGAAGCGATATGTTGTTTTTAATGTATGGTCCATTTCTGCCGTTTTATCATAGGAAACCTTAACCTCTCTTCTGCAACCTGTTGAAATTGTGCACACTGAGTAGTGCACTCTGCTAAGCCACTGATCTCGAACCTTTCAAGTCGTGGGTTTGAATCTAGGGTGGCTAACATTGCTTCTGTTCCAGACATTGGTTTTTCCGTTTGTATTGAGTCAAAAATGTGGTTTTGGTCATTCTCATGTGAACTTCTTTTCAATTTTAGAACTTCTGTACTTCCGAACCCATCTGTTTTTTTATGTACATTCTATTCTTCATGAACATTCTTGGCTAGCATGCAAGTTAGTGCTTGCTGTGTTTTATACAAATGGCTAGGTTTACAGGTGGGGTGGGGTTGGGTTACATGCTCAAACATTTCTAAATTATGTAAATAAAAAAAAATGAATGTAAATAAAACAATGGCTGATTAAGCAGAAATCACAAAACATATTGCAGTGAAATACATTAGATTGAAAGTCGTGCTGAGTGACACACATAAAAAAGGGAAATTTGTTTCCATTAACACGAATCAATAGTTTACATTTAGTGACAATGTCACAAACTGCCATGAGAGTGGGTTTCACATTATGTGCAGTGAGAAGCACTTCGCATAAATACATAAAAGAAACGAGGTTATTTTTATGCTTTCATTTTATTAAACAGTTTGTTTAAATTGCAGGTATTAAACTCAATTCCCGGAGGGCCAAAACTCTGCAGAGTTTAGCTCCAACTCACTCCTGTTTGGAAGTTTCTAGTAATCCTGAAGACCTTGATTAGCTGAATCAGGTGTGTTTGATTAGGGTTGGACCTAAACTGTGCAGAGCTGTGGTCCTCCAGGAATTGAGTGTGAAACCAGTGATTAAAATGTTAAGCAACAACACACTAATGTAGATTTAACAATTACAACGTTTACAAATTCACGTACAGAAAACCCTTTATCAAAATACACTAACACCAAGGAAACCAATTATTATTGTATTCTTAATTAGTTCCCCACTTCATAATAGGTTCAACACAACAATCGGTTAATTGTCAATTGGCTGATAATTAGTAATTGCCTACTTGTTATCTAAATGATCAATTTAAGTAATTGCCTGTTTTGCAAAGCATACTTTGCTCAAGGATATAATCAAATAAAAGCTACTAGAACACGTACTGCAAAATTTCCAAAATGAGTAAGAAACAAACAGAAGCAAACACTCAGGCTCCACAGTCCTTATGTGGTTATATTCATGCAGTGAATCACTCCTGTCACACTATCCAGATGAAATTTCAAATACTTCAATGCAACCTTCCAAACACAAAGAGATGTGTTTCACCACACAGTCATTTTTGCAGCAGAACAACATATCATGTGGTCCACCACAGCAAAAAATGGCACGGCAGTCAAGCTGACAAACACAACAAACAAACAAGGTACGTACAGTTCAAGCCTATCAATCTGTTTATCTATTTATCTATAATCTCTATTAATAACATACTCTTGTTTTTTTCCAGACCCCAACAGCAAAAGCTTTTCCATTCACTGTGATAGAAACACCGTAATGGAAGTTATAGATGTGAACTTTCCACATAAACCTCCAATCGAAACACAGTTGATGTATGTTGAAGACATCAAGTTGTTGGGTCCAAAGCAACATGTAAGTTTTCACGTAATTTAAGCTCTTTTTTTTGTGTTTTTTGTTTTATTTTTTTTATAAACCTGATTACGCAACAAACTAGTGACTCAGGTAGAACTGAACAACACGTATGAGTTTGAAAATATGCAAACTAGAGCCTTCAGGGGTATCCCAACATTAACGTCTTCAAGGAGCACTATCATCAAACCAATTCAGCAAAGTATTTCTTGCTGGTCAAGAACCAAAAGTCACAGAAGACCTTGACATCCAGACTACGAAACTGATATCAAAACCACAGGGGGCAAAAATCCAAATCCACAAACTTTGTCCAAAATGTCATCAGTCACAGCATAACTTCAATCCAAAACAGCAATTACATAGATGCACCACATGTAAAGTTCTCAGACAAGGAAAGAATTAACTGACAAAGTGCTCTGGAATCATTGAAGTCATGAAAAATGATCAGGTCTTTTCTCTTACAATATCTAATTCTGTTTTGTCCAAATTCATCAGAGTTGAAATGGACTTGTCAACAACCGATGCGCAAGACATTGAGGAAATGCTTTGGTCAAGTGACGACATTTTGTTTACATACACCAACACACTTGAAATAATTGAGCTACAAAAAGCTCCAACAGACAGTGATGAACTTCTGGACATTACCTTTGATGACAGCTTAAGCCTCTCTCTCTTCACTGCAGATGACAACACATCGACTCAGTCACCAACAAGACCAGCAGAACAAGCTGATGGACCATGTAAGAAAGCTGCTTGAAAAGTCTTCTAAAACGTGATTTATTTTTATTTTTATTTTTTTATTTATTTCCCCCCGTCATTACTTTTCTCCTTTAATACGGAAATGTTTTTGTATCAATTAGTTAGAATTAATGGAAAAAGTAACCCTGTTTTGGTTTAAAAAAAAAAGTAATTTTTTACTATTATGAAAATTGTTTTAAAGTTTTGAAGCTGAATTTCCTAAATATTGCTAAATATAAAAGCAATGTGTGAATAAACATTACAATTGATGGTTTCAATGCATCTAAACATTAAACTCTCTTGAAGTCACTCAGTACTTTTTTTGTTGTTTGTTTTTGAATGTTAAACTGTCACCCGTCCCCTCTGTGGGACGCCTAAGTTTACCTCACTATATTACAATTAAATCCTAATCTAATCATGACAAACTATATATCGTTGGAAAGGTCTAAGACTCCTAAATGGATATCTTACCAATGTTTTTGTTAAATTATGTAGGAAAAGTAATCGATTAATTTTTGACAAGAGTGCACCTCAAAAATCTACATAACAGGAGTTCTGACCTTTTGTCAAAAGCCTTTGTTGCCTTTCTCGATCACACTTTAGAAATTATATATCAATTAAACTTTAAATCTCAAAATTCATCCTTTGAAACCCATTTTAAAATCAAACACTGCATTACCATGAAAATGGTACATCAATATCATGATACAAAATGTTTTCGTTCATGAATTATAAAAATGTAAGTTTGGATCGTGCACTTTCACGTCTGTTAAAAAATGTGAGTGACCGTTAAGTTAAATACTGTTTTTGACATTTTAATATGGTAAAATTTAAGTCAGAAATTTACAAGTCTTCGCATGGTGTTCGGGAAAACTGCAGCAGTTTTGTCAGTCAACAAACGCATGCACTGTCAAATTTAGAGATGCATTTCTTGGGAACCGTACCAAATATCAAAAATGCATTCAGTCAATTCTGTGTGACTCAGTCCAAATATCACATCAGCTTTGGGCCAAGTTACACAGAAATGATTAAACACATTTGTAATATTCACTACTGTTCCCAAGAAATGTCTCTCTGAATTTAACAGTGCATGTTAGTTAGCTTAGCATACTATTTGGTTAGCATATATAGGGGAATTTACAGTTAAAACCGAAGGACCAGGTGTGTTGAATGAAAGCCAGGAGTCAGAGATGAAATCAATTGAAGAAAAATTTACTGATGAAAATACTATAGTTTGCAGTTTCATCAGCAGAAGTCCGCTTCAATACTCGAGTTCGTAGGCTGCTCTGCGTACAACTTACGCACACCAATAATTATACTCCTAACAGAGGATGCTATATGTGTCAATGCATAAGTCCGCAAAATTCTGATTGGTTCTAAAACTTAGATAAACTAAGACAATTTCCACATATGGATGTAAGTACTTCAAACCTATCTCTAACTGATTATGTAGGCATCGGTGATCCGGAGTAACACGAAATATGTGTCTCCAGACACAATGTACAATACAGTGGCAAGAAATTATGCTTCAGTTGTTTTTGTTCCACATGTTGTGCCTTTTTGAGTGATTTTGTTTAAATGGAAAAATACTACATGCATTAGCTTAGGCATCTACGTAAACCCATGTCTTCACAGTGGCACAATAGGATGAATGACAGGCACCTGACCCAAACATTGTGGGTTTGATTCCCATGTGATACAACTTCAGATGACGGAGTAATTTTATGTCATTTGGAGTCAATTGCTGCAGTTCTACCTTTAACAATGCAAGTCTCTGTAAAACATGCACAATAAGACTAGGAATGTCTATTAGGAATGTAAATACTGCAAATTTGGATTTTATATATATATATATATGCATAATTTTTTTTTTTTTTGCATATATATATAACATGTCTGTCCCCCTCACTTCTGAAATGATGGCTACGCCCCTGCCACAAACCCTTCTGAGGTGAAAGCAAAGACCTCTGTTTTCCCCATTCACTCATATCATTCTTTCCTCTCATCAGAAAATGGAGAATTTTTCCATCGAACACAGGTCTTCAAAAGCAAGAGAAGAACAAAAAAATAAAAAATAAATTCAATTGTTGCCTCGCTCATAAATACATGCTTTTTCTCCCTGTTTTTACCTCAATCAATCCAAATATTGATTGGAGAAGAATACACTTAAATGGTCATTCAGGCAATGGGAATCCACGTCGCTTGTAAGATTAAATTAGTCATGTGTTTTCCAAATAGTGACCCTACATGCTGTCTGACTATACAAGCCAGTCTGGTTTCAAGATGTTCTGTGTGTACATGGAAATAATGAATGGATATCAAAGCACTCTGACTAACCAAATCCATCTTCTTCTCACCATGTCACCATAATGGTATAGGATCTTGATCACTCTAGCTTACTGAATCCACACTGTTCATGAGTCACAATTTAATGCTAAATGATCATATTAAGTGACACTTATTGTCATGAAACAACTGCGAAACTTTCAGTTGTGTGGGGACGTAGCATGTTTCATTCTCTGCTGTTTTTGTTTTAAATTGGATGTAAGAGTCCTGTGGTTCTCCTGTTCTTGAAGACTCAGCAATGGTGTACGGTTACTTACATGTCTTAACTGCAGTCAGTCCATCACTTAGACAGCTTTATGATGTTTTGACCGTGTTCATCTTCCTGTTGATTTTCTCCCCCCTAGCTTGGTCATGTAATCAGACAAGGATACTGGACATCCACATTGATGCAGGTCTGCTTAACTTGTGGTCAGAGTGTTTTGCTCTCTAACTATTCTGTGTGGTCAGAAATCGTTTCGGTGGTTATTTTAAGTAGTTAGTTGACGTACTTCAGTGCTGATGCACACATGAAACCGCACACATATTTTCTCTTGTTGCTCATGAGGAACGTGACAAACCACAGACAGCCCCATATGAACGGGCGACCGCTGACACAGGAAGAAGGGTTGAGGCCAAACAGTTCTGATCTGAAGCCAGATTTCCTCTCATCATTTGTAACCCTCTTCTCTGTCTCATGTCATTTCAACTCATTTTCATTCTTTTTTTTTGGTTAAAATGAAAAATCTATCATCATTTACTTACCGTAAAATCATTCCAAGCCCATTTTATCCATTTTTCTTCATATAGACATTTTGGATCATCTTCGCGCAGGTCTTTTCCATACAGTGACCACTCACAGTGACCACAGCTTTATAACTCAAGGACTGTAGTGTCAGATCATTGAATCAGTGAGTTGAACTCTGATTCGTATCAAATCAGTCCAAATTGAGAATTAATCTGAAGAATTAATCTGTAGTCCTTTTGAGAATAAAATGTGCAGTCCTATTTGTGAATCAGATCAATTGCATGGTTCATTAAAAAGAACTGGCAGTAAGTAAATCTGTTTACATGCACTAATTTTGAATTAATCCAATCCGATTTCAGATTCTGAAAGTTCTGTTTATATGAACCCTAATCTTTGCAATGTTATTCACATATTGTTCACATGTGCATGTATGCATTATGAACAAAATTTCAGATTCGCAGATCTTATTAGGGCCCGAGTACCGGTGGTGCGAGGACCCTCTTGTATCTGCTCCGTTTATTGCCATGGCAACATGTCAAACTTGAATATTCTTTTCTGGTGATTTTGATTCAGATATCATTCTTAGAATTTCATGAAACTCAACACACATAAGTATTAATGATATATAGACACTGGCAAAAGCTCGTAAAAGGGCGTGGATGAGGCACTCTATAGCGCCACCTTTTGACAAAACTGGGGGGGGGGTAGTTTTAGCTA
>NW_015544684.1:168665-169356 GCF_001515605.1 Sinocyclocheilus anshuiensis | reverse complement strand
TTATAGGCGCCAAAGCCAGTAAGGCGCAGGGCCCTATTGTCTTTCTTAGGATTATTCTTATTCTTATTAGGGCCCAAGCCAGAAAGGCGCAGGGCCTTATTGATCCCCTAAGGATTATTATTATTTTTTATTTTTTTTTTCAACCTTCCGGGGTTTTTTGGGGGCCTTAACATATTCAAAAACTCTTGAAAATTTGCACGGGCTCTACAGCGCCACCTGGAAAACAGTCTGAAAACTTGACGTATAGCTCACACATGCTTGCACGTATTCATATGAAACTTGGTACGTGTATAGATCTCATTGAGCCGAACAACTTTTGCACTGCATGTCATAGGCTCCGCCCAACAGGAAGTTGGCTATTCAGGGCTGTGTAAAAAGTTCATGCTCTGGAATTTGATATAGGCTACTCCTCTGAGAATTTCCCACCGATTGTCACCAAACTCGGCGAACATGATCTCAAGACATTGTGGATGCTAAATTGCAAAGGGATTTTTGATATCTCGAACGGTTTGCTCGTGGCAAGGCGATGAATTTATGGCGAGAAATGAGAAACAGGAAGTGTCTAATAGCAATAGATAAATATCATGTTAAAAACTAAAACCTTATTGAATATATTGTTCTCTTTGTGTGTGTGTGTGTGTGTGTGTGTGTGTGTGTGAGAGAGAGAGAGAGAGAGAGAGAGAGAGAGAGA
>NW_015544684.1:159784-168355 GCF_001515605.1 Sinocyclocheilus anshuiensis | reverse complement strand
GATTATTTATTAATCTTTTTTAA
The DNA here is from genome assembly GCF_001515605.1 of Sinocyclocheilus anshuiensis. Lineage (NCBI taxonomy): Eukaryota > Metazoa > Chordata > Actinopteri > Cypriniformes > Cyprinidae > Sinocyclocheilus > Sinocyclocheilus anshuiensis. The sequence goes on along the minus strand of NW_015544684.1, from coordinate 168,332 downwards.
TGTTAGTTAAAACTAACATTAAAATATTCATGTTCATGTTAATTCACAGTACATAAACTAATGTTAAGGTACAACTTTAAATTTTAATAATGTATTAAAACATTTTTAACTTAACATTAATTAACATTAATAAATGCTATATAATTGTTGTTCATGTTAACTAATATAGTTAAATAATATTAATTCACAACTAACAAACTAAGTATGAACAACATATTTTTACTGTATTTGTGTTATTAAAAAAATGTTTGTTAGTTCATGGTACAGTAACTGATGTACATTAACTATAAATTTTAATTAATAATGTAGTAGTCAATTTTGAACATAATATTAACTAAGATTCATAAATACTATATAAATATTGTTCATGTTAACTTATATAATGTTAAAAACTAAAACCTTATTGAAAAGTGTTACAAAAGTTTTATATATTGTTCTCTTTGTGTGTGTGTGTGTGTGTGAGAGAAAGCGAGAGAGAGAGACTCGCATTAGTAAATGCTACATAATTATTGTTCATGTTAATTAACATAACCAGACTGCCAGAGAGTTACTGTAAATGCATGTGCCCGCTGGGTACCGTTCTCCTGATGAGGCGTTTGAGGCGTTTGCACTGACAGCTTGGGCCCGCCATCGCTGCTTGCAGCTATATTTCTTCTTCTTCTTCTTCTTCTCCAAAGTTAATTGCATTTTTGAGGGCCTAAACATGCTCGAAAACTCATGAAACGTCGGATCATCTTCAAATTTGGTGAGGGTCATCATAAGGCCTTTGTGACGTTAAATAGCGAAGATCTTGAGTTTTCGTCAAGGGGCGTGTCCCTGGAATCATAACGCCACCTGCTGGCAACAAGAAATGACTTGTTTTACACTAACTTGAACATGCAAGGTCCGGTCTGCCCCAAACTTCACATGTTTGATAAGAGTCCTGGCCTGAAGACATGTACATGCCAATATTCAGTTATATTCATAGCACCACCTACTGGCAACAGGAAATGACTTGTTTTACACTAACTTAAACATGCAATGTCCGATCTGCCCCAAACTTCACATTTGATAAGAGTCCTGGCCAGAACACATCTTAAGGCCAATATTCAGTTATAATCATAGCGCCACCTGCTAGCAACAGGAAATTACTTTGTTTACACTAACTTAAACATGCAATGTCCAATCTGCACCAAACATCACATGTTTAGTAAGAATACTGGCCTGAAGACATCTACACATCAATGTTCAGTAATGATTATAGCGCCACCTGTTGGCAACAAGATATGCCATGCTTTACACTAGCTCAAACAGGCAGCAGGAAGTTTTTTGCACATATAAATGACTTTGACATATTCCTCCTATATTTACCACTTTAAATGCATATTGCCCACTGTTTGCTGTTTTCCTAAAGCCACCGGGTGGCGGTGAGCCCGGGTGCGAGGGCCCTTTCATCGCTGCTTGCAGCTTTAATTATAAAATTGTTATCAGATAACTTTTTATTAAAGGGCTCTGGTAAACACACACACCCATACGATATTTTTTAATCAGATAGAAAATATAGTCGTATTCAAATGTATACATGCTTAGTTTTTCTCTTGTTGATTGGATTATTCAAGGTCTACAGCTCCTCTTCCAATCTGATCTTAATTCCATTTAGATTGATTGAAGTGTTTATATGAAGGCTTTTAAATCCAATTGAGCCATCAGTCTGGTTACTAACAAATTATTTGGAATGTAAGTTCTTGAGTTAATAGCTCACTGTGAAGGTAGATTTTCACTGAATAATGAATTAAGATTCACACAAAACTATCAAGTGGTTTAGAGATACTTGGAATATGAACAGGAAGGTTGTACAATAACAAACTATTCCTTTAACAACAGCCTTTTCCCGCTTTATTCCACTAGTCAAAACTATGGCAGAGAGATTGGAGCATTAGCCTCAGTAATGATAATGAAAGACCGCAGCTGCACTGAGCTACAAATAGCTTTTATATAAGGCAACATATAGTATACCACAGATAGTCATAAATAACAAGCATTTCACAGAATATCAGCTTCCATGCCAAGTTGTAACACTGGCTAAGTGTATCAATGCAATCTGTGTTATCATGCTAACAGTATGACATTATGATCACAGTGTGACACAACACACACTGGAACACATTCTCACACAAACATCACGAAGAGCAGCCAGGCCAAGGAGGCAGTGCTGTCTCCATGACAACTGCCTAAAATGTGGAGATCAGCATCAGCATGCTTGTCCACATCTCTGCCACTCTCTCTCTCTCTCGCTTCCTCTTGGACCATCTCTTTCTCTTGATCTGTCAGTCTCTTCATCTCCCACTGGATGAAGATGTTTCTTCTGAAACACTTTGCAGCAGCAGACATCAGAGAGATGTAAGAGGAGAATGTTGAAGATCTGTTGAACGGTTATGCAGTTCATGTGATATATCTCGGGGAAAAGGTGTTCATGTGGTATAAAACAGGTTTAGGAATGAAACTGTATACACACACACTACCGCTCAATAGTTTGGGATCAGTAAGACTTGTAATGTTTTTTAAAGAAGTATCTTATGCTCATCCAGGCTGCATTTATTTGATCAAATATACAGACAAAAACAATAATCTTGCAAAACGTTATTACAATATAAAATATTGGTTTCTATTTTAAAATACTTTAAAATCTAATGTATTTCTGTGATGCAAAGCTGAATTTCCATCAGCCATTACTCCAGTGTAAAGTGTCACATGATCCTTCAGAAATCATTCTAATATGCTAATTTGCCTTGAGATTTCTCAATCGCCAACAGGATGTAAATCACAGTACTAATATAGAATGAATGAATATGAGCCTGAATATTTTAGGTCACACGAACAAGGCAACAGCCAGGGAGGTATGTACACAACAAATGATCAACGTTTTTCAAGAAAATCAAGTGCATCAGTGAGCCGAAGTTTCTACGTTACATGACAAAACCTGTTCGGCAAATGCTTAAAGAGTTTATAAAACTTTCACTTAAAAATATTCTGAAAATGTTCCAGTCTGTTAAAATTTGTACTCCTGCAAATAAATAAATAAATCCTAGCACCGAATAGCGCAATTTATCATCCACAGTTTGGTTGCTAGGAGATGTCTTTGCTGACGATTGAACATCTACAAAAAAGTAGTAAAAGGTAAAAAGTAACAGTGGCATTGGTATTTTATTTATGAGTCAATGGTTGTAAGTCTGAGAACTCAAACAGGAATATTCCACATTTAACTCTAGATGCATTATTTTCACGTGGTGGTTCAGACTGACATATTTAAATGCCAAAAGGAATCCTAAACCAATGTGTCTGCAAGCACATGCGTTTTTTTGGTTTAGGTTTGCTAACTACCTATTTAACGGTTGAGCAGCTCATTTTGTTTTCCAGAGCTGCAGGCTTTTACTCCCTCAAGTCTAGTAAGTTTGTAGGAGGACGGAGTGAAGTGGTGGCAGATTTTGCCGAAGCCCCTCCCCCTTTCCCACAATCGTTTAGCAGCTCTCTGTCCTGAGGAGAGGCTGCCTCAAAGAGCCACAGCTACAAGGTTCTTTAGTTTACAAACACAAGGGGGTGGAGGGGGTGTAGGAGACACTTCCACAATTCAGCCATGTTTCCGTTTCTCACACAATTACATGATACACGGCAAAGACCACCTCCAAAGCAATAATGAGGATGTTAAACAAACAGTACTTTATCCAGTTGAATAAAAATATCATGCAACACATGCAACTTATTTGTCCAGTATATACAATATGACATAACGTCTTCATAACACAGAAACAGCATTCTTATAAATGAAATGCAGCAGAACTGTCAGTCCAAGAAAAACAAAATGTTGAGCATGGAAATAGTTTGTTCCTGAAACACTTGATAAAGCAAACCACAGTTTTTCTTTATCAGTTATTTTACCATCTATTTAAAAGAGGCCAGCTTTGTAATGTCATGTTATTTAATTGTGTTTTAATTACCATGGCTTACAGGGATGGATCAGACATGCCAAGACATTGTTCCCCAAGTGTATCACCAGAGAGGAAATACAGTGTGATGTAAATGAGAATTGTGGCCAAATGAAAAGCTGGCCATTGCATTTTCCTTACCTCTCACAGATAAATATGATGTTGCCTCTACACAACTATGTGAACTTTTTTTTTATATATATATATATATATATATATATAAAATGATTTTAGTGTCTTTTTAACCCAGTATCATTGGAAAAAAACATGTTCAGTTTTATCAGATCAGCTTTATCGATTAACTTGAATCTGGCAGTGTTTTTTACGTTGGTTGTTGTTCAAGGAGTGGTGCTAAAATGTTAATGCTCTTTCGTGCTTGAAAATAAAGTACTACCCACACTAAACCCTACTCTAAACCTAAACGATAGTGGGAGCAAATTCAAACATGAGAACAAAGCACTTTCTGAAGCAACCGTGCCATTAACTTACTTCTACAAGAGCTTTTCATTGCAAAGTGCAAAAATGGTGTACCAGGTGAGCTATTGAGCAAGTTTACTATACATCAGAAAAGCCATATGTAGTAAACATCAAATCATGCACTGCATGTGTCAAAGGTGTTTTGAGGTCATCATAATGGTGTTTTAGTGCTACTAATGGTCATTTTAGCCAGAAAATTCAGTTAATTATAGGACCATTTTTGAGTTTTGCTAAAATGTAGGCACATACTTCCAATGAGCCTTGGTTATATTTAGAGCAGCTAAATCCAAAGAGAGCAGCACAATATAACACTTTCAACACTTAACCAACCACCATATATGAACTCTGCAAATACAAGGGCAATGACAGCATAACATGACACAAAATAAATGGATCATATGTTACTTTAAACTTTTCTTAACATCATTATACCGGTAAAACAGTCTTCACAAGACAACTCCATTCAGTGGCAGCATTTATACATTTAGTCCAGCTCTCTGTTACTGGATGGCTGAAAGTGAGTCTACTATAACACATTAAGTCCATGTTTCTCAGATTGACTCCATTCAGGTGTAATATACTAATTTGTAGATAAAGTGTCAGTGAGAAAACATTCATGCTAATGTGTGAGGTTAAATGAGCCGTGCCAAGGTCCAATCTCTCATGCCAAAGTGTTCAGATTACCTCCTGATGAAGAGATGAGTTTCAGGTGGTTTTGGCTGTGTTATTTTTGTAGTGCCAGTGGGATGTGTATAGGGGGAGGAGAAACGGGGTTATGTAAATGCAGACGCTTGTCATCCTCCACACACCTGTTATTCCTGGATGATTCACACAGACTCAGCCGGCTGGTCCTTTCCCAGCTCACACACTTTACCACTCTTCCAGCCCCTTACACTGTGTTCAAGTTCCTGGTTGGTTTTGGTCCATTTAGCTGTAAATAACTAAAGGTTAACTGGTTAGAATAGCCCCATGTGCCCCCTGCTGGTAGATGTGGTAACTACACTATCTGGCAACAAAAAGCATCTTTCACCATTCATGGCCAATCAAAATTATTTTATTTTTTTTGCAAGGAACATCTATATTGCTCTTTCATCATACTATAGGTAGATGTTTTACCAGCTTTTTTGAGCCCTGCTGTGTCAGTCAGAACACAAAAAGATGCCAGATGGTGTAGTTGTGGCATCTACCAGTAGGGGTTAATGCTGTCATAGACAAACCAACCAAGCTATGACACTTTGGAGAACACAGCATAGGCATGTGACTGCCAGTCAATGGAGTGAGGAAGAGAACATTTATAGGCTCCTCCAGACATTAATGGCCCCTCATTTTAGATGTCCCCTCAATTGCACATACTGTACCACCATCTAGTACTGAAATACACTCTGACGATCTACTTTGAGAAGTATATTGACATTAGTACACATTTATAGGATCAATCGAACCAGAAGTCGTAAATTCTTTAATCAGCACTACCAAATTACACAATTTTTCCTGGAGAGAGGAGAAATAAATAAATCCAGCCTGGATCCTCATTTACAGACTGACAAATGCAGCACCTACTGGTCAAGTAGAACTCATTCATTACAAAACCTCTGTAGAGAACCCCAACATCATTTTAAGTGGATGAATGTACCAGTTCCGCTTAAAATGTCCCTTTTTCAGAATTGTGTATTTTAAAGAATTTTGTAAAATTCAAATAAGCTTTACATATCTTGTTACTATGCTTAAACCTGCAAGAATCATTTATCAATGCTGAAAACCATTGTGCTGCTTATAAATATTGTGCAGCAAAAGTTTTCAAAATGTATACTGTTAGTGACTGGTGTAATAAAAGGAGTAATTTTAGTGTAGTTTAAGTCAACAGTTTTAATAAAACTAAGTTAAAACTTACTTGAATATTTAAAAAAAAAAAAAAGTAACATTCCATCAATTATACATGCGCACACACACAGGCCTTTAAAAGAAACCTAGTCACACAGCATGAGTAATGCTTAAACACCTTTATTGTGCCCATTCAAAAATTCAAACTTCACCTTTATAAGCAAACTTGGCAGACCACAATGAGGTAGAATGACAGGAGCTTGGGAAATAGCTCTGCATGGAATGCATATGGTGATAAGAGAAGACAATCTTGGTTCTGAAAGTAAAGTTATCCATTCAGACATTCAGCAGAGGATGAGTAAAGTGACATTTGCATCTAGTCTGCTAAGGCTCTTGGTAAATTCAAGGGAAGTCTATGGTTTTAAATTCAACAAGCAGCCATTTGGGCTCTCACCCACAACACCTGCTGATGTACTATTTAAGTGATTAAAAACCTACCCCTTTACAAAGTGTAAATTAAAAAGTGCAATAAAACTACGTGCAGTCGATGGCCATTCTCATTTCAGGATTAATATATTAAGTTGGTTTTGAAATCTGATCGAGAGCAGTAAAAGCAACGCCTAGTGGAGGCACACACTGAAATTGATCTGGATTGGCAAATAGATCTGCAGGGTTATGCGCAAACCTCTTGTTCTACCAAACAGAACACTGATAAGGCAAAAATGCACTCCAAAAATATGGAGGAAAAAAAAAAACCACGAAAAAAAAAAGCGCAAAATTAAAAATCCACCAGGTAGATTGCTACTCAACCTTTTCCATGCCATACCTTAAAACTGTTTCATGTAAAAATTGATGTAAACTAAAACTGAAAAAATGTCATGATGAGCATCTGGCTTTTATAGCATCTCAAAAGTAAAAAATTGGCAAAAAAGTGCCAGAAAAAAGCAGCTAGTGTGGAAAGGGAAAACCAATTAAAGGCACTGTATGGCTTCTATCTGTTAAACAATGAGACTTTAGAATGGACTTACCAAAACAAAATAGCAACCTATATAAAGGAGGAAAAAAAAAAAAAAAAAACCCTTCAACCATGGCCTGAATCTCAACTTGGTTCAAAAACTCTGGGTCTTCCCATCCATGGGCCCCAGCTAACCCATCTCACTGTGTACAGTGCCAAAGTGAACAAGCCAAACTAAAAAGAAAGTGCAACAGTGAACTTTCTACAGTGATTCCCCATGCCCCAACTCCTGAGAGGGCCTTTTGAAGGGGGGCCAACTCTGGAGCAGCTCCCCGAGGGGAGCAGGCGCAATGGACATCCAGGGTGAGGCATCGTGCTGCCACGCGTGGCTTCAGATGACATCCCGCTTCTTCTGGTTTCGCATCAGAGGGCGGTGGTTGCTGAGGATGTCCATGGAGTGCTGCCTATGCCAGCAGGAGCGACAGTAGTATTTGAAGCAGGTCTGGGGAAGGGGTGGGGAAGAGAAGAGATGTTAGTTACGCAGCATGCATTACTGCATTTACACACTGAGACTAGGCATGGGCCGATTACCGGTTTCAAGGTACCGGTTTTATTTGTAGAGTAACACAACCCTCCTCCTCCTGTTGGTGCGAGCGAGCGGTCAGTCACGTGTGTGTAGAAGCTGCCCCTGGAACTTATGCGATCGGCCATTTTTTGTCTTATTGCAAGCAACTCGTCTGTTCTGGACTTGCACAAACTGCGTTGCAATGCAATCGTTTTCCAAAATGTCATTTATGTGAAAATATGAAGTCTGTAAACGCCCGTTAACACAGGCCAGAGAAAAATACTGTAGCAGGCAGATCACTCACTGTTCTTGATGCACAAACTATTGGAGGAAAATCCTCAATATTGATTTGGGGGGGTTATATGAATGAGTTTCGGAGGGGAACTGACTGTCTTCATAAAAGTTTACGTGGTATTTTCTTTTAATCTCATCTCTGTATAGTTCATATTAAAGCAGTGTTTCAGCGCAGTGCTGCTTTGTTTATGGCGGTAACCAAGGAAACACTGTATCTGGTGTTTCATGAGCGCCTCCTGCTGTCAGAGAGTGAATACGCGTCTCATTCAGAGCATCTGCTGTTTGATTCGTTCAGGCATGTATAGGGCTGTGCGATTAATCGAAATCGTCATAAAATCGTGATCGTCTATTTCTGCTGTGCTGCACGCTCTGAATTAAAGTGACAGCGCATTATTCGCGGTAAAAATGAACATGGATTTACAAATTTAGTAATTACACCATAAATGCATATAATTAAAGTCTACTGTTTCACAG
>NW_015544684.1:157813-159716 GCF_001515605.1 Sinocyclocheilus anshuiensis | reverse complement strand
AAACAAGGAAAAGTGCACTTTTAGATAAACAAGGCAATAATAGATGGCACTCGAGGTGGTAGTTAAACAGTTATATTTATTGAGTTTAAACGTGAATATGTCTATGAAACATTGTATTACTGTACTGTGATCAAAGAGAATCACAATGCTGAAAAAGCATTTTCAGAAACGACGTTTGGATTTGAAATCAAAATAATGGATAAATGTTGCGTTTGTGGTAAACAGCCGTGGATCAGGAGCGGACTGCAAAGCGTCCTGTGTGAGAAAGCAAAATGAGTCCGTGCTGCTTCTCACCGCATACACATACTGTATACGCACTGCAGACGGAGTACGTGTGAACTTGGCGCAACAAATCTAGTTCAGCATCTGAGGCAACGCCACAAAGAGCTCTATGACCAATGCATGGCATGTAGTATCATTTCACAAAGCTAGTCAGAACAGAACAATCGGTTTTTGCTTCAAATTGGGTTATTAAATCAAATTATGTATATAAAATTATATAACTAAATGATATGTATATGAATATAACTACAATTAAATAATTACCTACAGATTAAGGTTAAATAAAAGATGTCAGTCTTTATTTTTCTTTTTTAGGAAACAAATACAAAAACTAATTCTACTGTTCCTAATATTATGCATGTTGCTCAAACAAAATATACTGTGTTCAGCAGAAGAAAAAGAAAAAAAAGTTTTTTTTTACCCAGTCATTTAAAAAGAACTAATTTTAGAGCTGTAACGACAACACCGTGATATTTTTGCTTAAGGTTATCATACCGTCAAAATCTAATACCAGCCCATGCCTACTTACAGGTGCATGAAATCAAGCATACAACCTCCCTAGACAAACATTTACAGTAGAATTGGGTGTACTAAAGAGCTCAGTGACTTTCAACGTGGCAATATCATCGTATGCAAAAAAAAAAAAAAAAAAAAAAAAAAGTTACAGGGGGCTAAATAAAAACTTCACCTTGTCCCTGCAAAAGAATGGCCCAGGCTCACGACTGCATGATTGACAGATGGCATCCTCCAAGTATGGGTCAATCTGAACCTAGAGGAAGACCATTCCCATAAAGAAATATATGGAGTGGCATACTATAATACTAAAAGCCTAAACATGCTGCCAGGCAGACATTAGCAAATGTGAATAAATCAAGTGCCAATTGAACTCAGATTACCAAATAGAAATGAAACCTGGACAACAGCAAATGCTTGCATCAGTACAACCAGTGCTACTTTTTAAATGATCAGTAAAGCCATAGACTTTACTATAGACCGTACAAGGTACATGAACTACCATAATGGTGTAAAACACTGGGTTTTTAAAGTTCCACTTTACCTTCTTTGTAAATTTGGGCGTCTTTATCTCAACAAATGCAGCACTCACAGCTTTCAAATAACTGCGTTGGTTGTTAAAGGTTACACGTCCAGATCCTAGGAGAGGGTGGGGGGGGGATTAAACCCCAGTATCACAGTAACATTAATTTTTTTTGGTTAAATCAAGTTTAATTACTAAATTTTATTTATTCTCACCAATGGGGTACTTGTGCTTGTCTGTGTCGATGCCCGCATACACAACACCTCCGAACAGATCATTCATGATGCTGGCCAGGGCCTCAGCGTTGAGCATGCCATGCAGAGCTCCTACAAACACAGTGTTCCTAGGGTCCAGCCTCTGAGAGGGGCAACTCACATAGTTGCTGTCTGAAATCACCCAAGGGATTACCTGTGCCTGAGGGTTCCAAAAAAAAAAAAAAAAAAAAAAAAAAAAAAAAAAAGGGAGATACACTTCAAGTCTCTTGGGGTTAAAGTAACAGATGAAGCTGAGGTTCGGAACATGCATTATTCTGAGTTCTTGAGTGTTCTTGGGTTCTTTAGCTTTAGATAAAAGTTTAAAGACAAA